>NC_073703.1:56353155-56659405 GCF_023634085.1 Falco cherrug | reverse complement strand
AGGCTTTTTGGTGATCAACACTGGTCCTAATAGATTCATAAATCTACAGTATATTAAGACAGGAATTTTGTTCAAAATTACATTTTAATGTTTGAAACTTTTAGTACTTCTTTTTTCTGTCTTTGTTAGGGGAAGGGCATAGATGATGTAGATATCGAAGAGGAACTTAGCTCTCCAACAAGGACGGCAGACTTCACCCTTCTACCTGTAACACCCTGTGCAAACACAAGCGATCTACTGCTGAAGATTTCCAGGTTCGTGAACACTGAGCTGAGGAAACTGCTCCCCACATGCACTGTACACATTATTGAAGGGTAAGAAATGAGGCACAGGTAATCTGAGCTTCAAAAAATTGGGAAAGGAGGGAACACTGAAATTTTAGGAAGAAAGAAGGAAGTAAACATTTTCTGGGAAACTGAGGTGAAGAAACAGTAGAATATCCTCCTGAGCTCTTTCTCCCATTTCGGGTGGCTAAGCAGTCCATGTAGAGCTGTCATCGCTCTATTTTCACTGGCAGGAATGATAAAAAAGTGTCCAGCACAGCTGGGTTGTTTTTATTTGCTATCCAAAGGCACCTCTGCAGCAGGGACTTTTCAACGGCAGGGTCTGATCTGTGCCGTACAAGTAGGATCAAAATGGGTGATAAACAACAAATGAGAAAAAAAGCAGTACATTTTTCTACACTCTGTATCTTCTACAACACTGGTCATTATTGTAAGACAAAGCTGATACAGACTAGTTGGAAAGACAACATGCTCTGCTCTTAAGGACATCTTGTTTCCCTTCTTTAGTGTTTACTTCAGGTGGAAACAAAGACAATTCAGAATGCGAATATATGGACAACAGGTAGGGACCTAAGTGTATTGCAGCTAGAATAAAGCTGATTTTCAGGCCAGATTTTTTTGTGGGCAGCAAATCTGAATTCTGATGTTACATGGTGATAGCTGTCACCTACCTTTTCCTTACACCTTTCAATAAAAAGGCCAGCTGCAGTATCTGCTCAAGATCCTGAAGAATCTGAATGCAGCTGGCTGACTAGGGAATATCTCAACTGCCTTGTACTGCGTTCCTGGACAACAACATGTGCTGGGTCTGGCAGAGCCCCCCAGCAGCCCTCACAGCGCTGCACTTGTATTGGCAGCTAGAAGGGTGCTGATACCACACCAGTGTTTGGCTGCTGCTGAGCAGCGCTCACAGCACCCAGGCTGGCTCTCTGACATCCCCCATCACCAGTAGGCAGGTGTGTATGGGAGGGGACAGAGCCAGTACAGCTGACCCTAAGTGGCCAATGGGATATTCCATACCATATGGCATTTGCTCAGGTATAAAAGCTAAGAGAAAGGAGGAGGAAGGGGGGCATTTGGTATTTATGGCGTTTGTCTTCCAGACCAACCGCTGTACATACTGAAGCCCTGCTTCCCAGGAAGTGGCCAAACATCGCCTGATGATGGGAAGTAGAGAATAACATCTTCTGCTTTCCTTCACCTCCAGACATGCAACTTTTGCTATTGTTTTCATTAAACTGCCTTTATCTTGACCCACAAGGGTTTTTTTTTCATCTTATTTTCTTTCCCTGTGTTCTGCTGAGGAGGGGAGAAATAGAGCAGCTTGGTAGGCACCTGGCGTCCAGCCGACCACAGTATTGTTGCTGATGTATGGGAAAGTGAAAGTTGCTTATTCTCAAAGATTTTAACCAGAAGGTGCATTTTGATCTTCTGCTGTAATTTCTCATCTAAAACAGTATCTCTTATATGCCACAGTAATTTCTGCATCAAATATAACGTTTCTTTTGAAATCTTATAGGCAGGTATTCAACCTTGACATAAAAGCTGAACAGCATCATGTGCATCACTGAGAATCCACCTTAGTAAAGTATTCACTGTTATTACTGGAGATTTATTTTACCTTCAGCAGCTCTGTGTCTGTTGACACAATCCTGTGCAAACTTAGTTCTTTATGAAATTGTCACTATATTTTTTGTATACAATGTATCAGTGACTTGAAATTATTAAATCTGTAAAATAGTAGAAAATTATGTATATACATTTGTCTTCCAGTACACATGAGTGGAAAGGAGGTATCTATCTGCTAAATAATGGTATAATCTTGGAATTCTGGGACTTCAAAGTAGAATTTAGACACGACATTAAAAATAAATCTATGTCTCTGATGGTATCAAGTCTACAGAGGACTACAGATGTAAATATTTTGTCCAACAGGACACAAACAATTTGGAGACATGTTAAGGAAAATAGAGATCACTTGTCCTAAAGGTTTCTGGATTTGCTGTAAACCTCCTGTGATATTAGAAAAAGGAAATACAATTACACTTAATAGATAGAACAAAACTTGTGAAGGAGACAAGTTTAATCCAAAGAATTTTCTTGTTACAATGTTTAAGAAAAAAACTGTACCAAAGATGGTGGGAACTCAGTTTCTAATAGAAAACACTGCAGCTGAATTAAAACTTTAGAATAATGTTAAGCAACAAGAGGGACGCCTTTAGAGTCATAGTAAAAGATTGGTAAATATTAGGGACCAGATCAAAAGCTTTCTGAAGTGAAAGAAAAACTTTCCATTGATGTGGGTTTTGTGGTTGAATAACATTTCACTTAATTTTGCCAAACTGGCCACAAGCAATCTTAAAAAAAATAATAATACTCTTTTTTTTTTTTTTTTTTTTTTGCACAGTTTATGGAACTGACAGAGTAAAACCATAAATGTATTTGAGGACTTTTGCAATTTTAAAATAAGTTATTAATTTCCTTCCAGTGGGTTACTCAGCCTTACTGAGAAAAGAGAATGGCACAGTCATGAAAAAGCAGTTAAATGAAAACTTAACTCCTCTCTTAGAAGAATATGAAGCTTGCTTCCCTGGATTTATTAAACCTTTTACATGTAGAAAGGCACATTATAATTCTGGTTTATTTTTTCTCCTTTGTCAGGCTATTTTAGAATGTACAATCCAGAAGAAAGGCTATGATATTTTGGTGGGAATAATTTTCAGTGGCACAGAATGCCTGCATCCAATGTCACATAATTAAATATATGAATAAATGAAAAGCTACAGTGAGTAAATTATCTCCGTTAGAAGAAAATTCTTGATTTGTGAAACACTGCTTCTGGATTCAATATAACCTGAGTAAACCAACTTTCTATCGTTATTATTATTATTATTGGTTGTTGTTGTTGTTTTATTTATTTCCTAAGCTGTTATATATATACAGCTTTAAGTTTCTTGGTGTTTTCTAAAGGTAATATGACCTACTATCAATCAGAGTCAGAATTAACCACTGTGCAAATCTAGCTTTATCTCCAGAAAACAATTATGGAATTCCCTCATCTTGACCATAATTGCTGATTGAGTTAAATTACAACTTTTAAACAGACATATAATCCTGCCACTAGGCGTACATCCTGGAAACAACATCACATTGTTAGATAAACTGTTTCCATATTTAACAATATATTTGATTAAAAACCAGTGCATTGTATATAGTTTTCACTGTAAAAGCAAGTTTCCATTTCTTTCTGTTTTGCCAGAAAACTATAGTTATGAGATGTCCTAAATGAGGCAGGGTTCTGTCTCAGAACCGTTGGACTAGCAAATACTTAGTTTAATGAGAGGCCAAAATGACACGAAGCATCTTTCCAAATTTAAACTGAAGTATTTATTGAACACTCTGCTGCCTTTTTCAGAATTACACATTGTTTCAGCTTGACTATCTACGTTCAACAAATAATTTTTAGAGCTCATAAGGCCTACACTAAAAGCTAATTAGGAAGAAAAATTTACATGTTTACATTTGTATAGTTCACATCTAAGTAGGAAAGAAAAAAAAAAAAAAAAGAGATAAAAAGTGCTGAGAAAGGACTTTTCAGTTCCCATTGCTACCGGTAATTTCAGAGTGGGCTCACTTTGCTCAAAGGTGAGCTCATATTTGTAATAAATGTAGATAATAAATCATCCTTTGACCATCCCAAAGTATTGTTAATTTCCTTGAATTTTACTTCAGCCACTCAATTTTGATTCCTATCTCACTTAGTAAGCACAAGTGAAATAAACTGCCAGTCATTTTAAACCTTCTTAATTGTAAAAAGACTGTACTTTCTAATCAATGACAACTCAACCAACGTAATTATTAACTACTGATGTTTTTCTCTTGCAATAGATCTATCACATCAGCATAATGTTTGCCTGTTAAAACCAGACTGGATAGATGTAATTGTAATTTGAACATGCAAAATGCTTCTAATGTTTTACTAATCTAGCTGACCTCTTTCTCCAAAGTGAGGACCTTTGAGAGACCATTATTTAAGTACATTATCAGACTCCAGTGACATTTCAAGAAGAAAACTTCAACATTAAAACCTGTGAGACCACTGCCTGGCTTGGTATAAGCAGATGCTATTGGTAGCTGTTGCAACTGTTGATGGCTTTCCTTCAGCAAGAAAGCCATTGGTTGAGCATAGCTCCAAAAGTGACTGAAGCTCCTCATACTGTCTAAAAAGGTATTGGAAGAAGAACAGTGAGAAATACCATAGATTGTACGTGGAGTGTCTTTTCTACTTATCACAGTTTAATTTGTTTCTGGCGTTCTACACGTATCACACAAGTCATGTATTGCAAGCTACATGGATTCCAAGATAACATGTGAGAGCAATACATATAAAAGAGATCTTGAGCAGACTAACATAGAAGACAATATCATCCATTCTGCAAACTGACATTTTTAAAAATCTTGTTTGTGAAACAATGGAGAAAATTAAGCTTGTGATCCTGTGCGCAACAGCATTGTAAACCAGGCTTTCCAATCTTAACACCACACTCCATCATGCAACCAAAACCAGTGATTCTAAAATGAATCAAGCTCAGCAGAAATGAGTATGAGAAACTCTAAAGTTTGTTCTTAAAATGTGATTATAATCATGCAGTGATCCATTACTGAATGCATTTGTCTACTACATGTGTTCATTAATATCTGTAGTACTGTAGCCCTGTAAACCATTAGATTATTCTGTACTAAGCACTATGTAAACATGGAGGGAAAAGACAGTCCCTGCCCCAGAGGATTTCAGATTGTTTGTAAAGCAGCAGTAGATTGTGTGCATAAAGCCCAGCAGAAGAGTTCATGGAAACAATGGCAGATACTTCCAACTCTCGTAAACTGTGCCCCAAACAGCAGTCTAATGCACATGAAGTTAGGCCTTAAACTCAGAAGTCACAGGGCTAATCTTCAGATTTCTATCTACCATGCAAAGAGATTATTTTTAATTTTTTTCAAGGTAAATGGATTTTTAAATAGCAAATCCATTTTTAAAAGGAGTTGATGTTCATTCATAAGCAATTGTATCCAAATTAATACCTACCACACTTTAAAAAGAAGGTAGAAATTACAAGTGGCATGGGAAGTAAATAAATAAATAAATAAGACTGTCAAATATAGTTCATGCAAAACAATCCAAGGGAATTTGTGAGGTTTACAACCTTTTGGGGAATTCTTTTTTTTTGTTGTTTTAAAAATTTCTATAAAAACATTTATATGTAAAAGGAAGCCTAACTAAATAAAACTAGATGTGAGCTAGAATAAGAAGTGATGCAACTTTGATCAATTTTTACATTAAAAACTGCAAGAGAAACTCCAGTTGCAAAGATATTCGTAAAAGTCCTGAAACTTACGGGACTAATACATCTAGCATTTTCTTCCAGGCTTCTGAATTGATTCAGTTCAGGGAAGTGCAGTACAGTTAGCATTCAACTTTAATTGCAATGAGGTGACAACATACTGGGTAATGAGTTGTTTATGAGTTGTAGATGTGTTTACAATGAGTTGACAATGTGTTGGATAAAGTGTTCTTCTAAAGTTGTAGATCTATTTACAGTGAGCAGTGGGAGAATGTTCATTAGTTGTCGATTTGTTTGTTTACATTGTTTTCGATTTGCAATTGCTATAAAACAAATCGCAGGCTGATGAAGGATGATTGTTTGTGTGCTTTAATGATTTACTGTAGAAGCTTGTCTGAAAAAGTACTTAACTCTGCTTCATCTGTCAGTTCCCACTGCAAAAGCTCCCAGTCACAATAGTTTTATTAGCACAGCATGGGCCATTTGTAAGAGCATTATGCATCTAAAAAATCTCAGTGCTTTCCTGTTCAGTCTGTTCTATTTTGGCTGGCTGAGCTGAACAATTCCTTCTGCTCTGTACAAGTTTCTACTTTTTAATATGCTCCAAGATGCACATTTGAAACTATACATATACTATCCCTGGAAATTCTTTTGCTGCTGTCTCCTCAGTAACATCACATGCTTAAAGTTATACTGCGATCTACTCTTTCTTATTGCTGCTATCAAAACCAGATTTAAAAAAATAATTTGTCATCAGATTATGCTGGGTTACATGACATGAAGAAAAACATATATACACTGGAGGATATTGGCTTTTTGGTTATAGAAAATCAATCAAAGTTTGCATCAATTTGGCAAAATATACATTGTAACATACTTTGTTACTTCAGTCACTGTGTCTTTAATATTTTTTGTTCAAAACAGACACAACAAGCAATTGATTGGTTTGTTCCCGCATTAGTTTTTCCCAGTTACATTTCCTGTGGCCCAGAACAAGCACACTTGACAGCTTTTCTCCTTTTTATTTTCAAAGCACATTATATTACATATTCCACACTCACCATTCTGTCATCCCTCGATATGCTTTGCTTTACCCAAAGGCAGTTCCTGAATAGTGACCATCAAGCAATGACTAGAATGGCATTTTGGGGAAGCCAAATTCAGGGGTTTCAGTGAACTGGAAGCAGCATTGTCTCTCAAAAGAAACTGAGAGTTTCTAGCTCTGGATTTACAAATAAAGTAAGAACTAATCAAACTAAAAAAGTACTAATCCTGATTTTAGCTTTCAGCTCATGACAATATAGGCTGATATATTCCTATCACAAAGAATCTGTGTTGGGGAAGTCTCAGAGGAAAATATGCACCCTCTTGGTTGCAAACAGTAGCTTTACTTATTTGCACTGGGACTTTCCACCACAACAGCTACACCAAATTAAAGCAACACACAATATTGAAGTAAACCAATAAGATAACATCCAGAATTTCCAGACAGCTTTGTGTCTTCCTATGTGAAATTACCAGAAGATGTGGCTGTGAAAATTTACTTCACTGTCACATCAGCACTAGCTCTGATTGTCCATTGGCAAGGGGATGGTGAGCTTCACACCTTCTCATGTCACATTACACTGCAGGGAGGCAGGCCAGTGATGTGGAGAAGATTGAGAGGAGTCTTTACCCAGCAAGTATGGGGCTTGAAAGTACTGGAAGGCTTGGGAGGGAAAGTACAGGAAGGTCAAAGACAGGAACTAATGGAAAAATGAAAGCTCTCTTAATTCCCCTCCCCCCCCCCCCCCCCCCCAACTTTCCCATCTGGAAAAGCCACACCTGCTTTTCCAGCTGCACACAGTTTGTGCCAGTAAATATAAAGTTTGGTCACAGACATACTCTAATGACCTAAATTGAAGGTTTGCTATTGACTTTGTTCTGCCAGCAATGGCCCTAGAAGATGCCAGGTGTATCTTCTGCTTCAAGATTCTGGCTTTTTAGTGTTAAATGCTACAAAGGCAGGTAAGTTGCGTTCAGTATTTCAGCATCATTAGATCTCTCTGGGGAAAATAATACCATTCTGAAAAATATGAAGCTTTCATTCTAATTTTTGCCAGACTGTAAAAATATATTTTATTTTTAAAGCAGCTGATATTTCTGAATCTTTAAGTATGTGTTTTTGACTAAGGTTTTCCAACCCATACCTTATCAAGGGTTTCCCCAAATGTTCAAACACATTTTTTCCTCAAATATCTGTAAAAATCTCCCCAAGAAACTGGTAAAAGAGATGTCTGATATCTGGATTGCATTGCTGGGTAGAAAACCTGCTCTATACAAAGTGAATTTTGGACCATGTCAAAATGTGATTTTGAATGTCCTGAATAATACAGAAATTAGTCCCAAAATCTAATGACTAAAATGTCAGACACCTGATGAGTCTTTGAGATCTTAAACACATTAGAGTTTTGGAAACAGAAGGCTGAATATATAGCATTCAGAAGCTCTAAATTGCTGGCTATAATGCAAATGAATTGCTAGTGTCCTGACTTTTTACCTTTCTTCCTTATTATGCTTTTATCATTAGTTTGTAATTAGAAACTCAATTGTTTGGAATTTATAAACTGTAATTCTCCATATCCTTTCCCATAGTGATTACGGATAAAAGATGAAAGCTGTATCTGCAATGAGAGGTGCCAGCTCCATGGCCTTCCCACTCCTTGGAGAACAAGGTTTGGCCACACTGGGGGAAGGGGAAAGAGAAGATTGATGGGATCACTGGCTAGGCTCTTCCATAATTCTATCCCACAAAACCAGGACTGGGAAAAGAGCTAATCCATCTACATTTTTATCCTCCCTGGGCTTTCTTATCATAGGAGTCGTGATGTTAATGCACTAAAGCTGGGATGCTGGCGAGCTAAAAAGGCATAAGGCAGCACGTCAGCACAAGAACTTTCTGTGCATACCTCTGTACGGCTATAGACCTCAGCTTGCTTTGCGATCTAAATCCCTTTGCTTTTTGAGGAGGAAAAAAGGAAAGAGTGAACAGCAGAGAAAAAAGTTACTTCTCCCCAGGTGGAAACTTTCCTAGGTATTTCAGCAAGTAGAGCTTGCCTTTTGCTGTGAATGACCTCAGCATTAGGAATGTTGTCCATGTTGACACATTGTCAAGTCTGCATTCTTTTTTATCCCACTAACAAATAATGCCTCTATAGAACCCTGAAGATTAAAGAAAAAAAAAATTATCATGATATTGTCTATCAATGTCAAATAGCAGCATGAACATTTGACTTCAAAAGAAGTATACTTAGTGATACTTTGAAATATGCCCATTTGTCCAGAATAAATAACAATATTGAACTTGATGTACTTTTCTATTAGCTTTCTGGGGACAGATTAGTATTGTAAAACATGCATATGTGCATGTTCTCTCACAAGTACAACATTTAAAACTAGAATGTATTATTTTTATACCTCTATATCACATTATGGCATATTTATACTATAATGCAGGGGTCCTCAAACTACGGCCCATGGGCCAGATACGGCCCCCCTAGGGTCCTCAATCCGGCCCCCTGGTATTTAAAGACACCCCCCCCCCGCCCCCCACCCTGCCAGGGGTTGCGGGGGGAAACCAAGCAGCTGCAGATGGCTGCCTGCCACTTCATCTGCGCGCCGGCCCCTGTTTAAAAAGTTTGAGGACCCCTGCTATAATGGAATATTTTTCCATAGTATATTTTTTAAAAAAAACAACCCTATAAAAGTACTAGCAATTTTTTATAAAATCACCTTCTTTTATACCTAATACTTTCTCTGTCATGGTAAAAATGCTTATTTTTTTTCAATTACTTATAAACTTGCTATTGATTTTAATTATAATTACAGAAAATGGAAAATATTACTATAAAATCAACTGCAAAGGCTGAGAAACCTAGTTCAGGATTATTTTTCTCTCACTGGGAAGTATTTCAACATATAAGCTGTTTCTTTTCACATTAGGAAATAAACAAATAAATAAGGAAATAAAGCAGATTTTTATGATAGACAATTAGGGGACAATTTTCTAAGGCATGAATGGGAGGCACTCATAGAAATCCCATTAACAAACAATCGAGGCTGTGGGTATGCATTCATTCACACTGCTTTTGAAAATACACCCCACGATGAATAATTTTCATATGTACAGTAAGTTCACAGCTGATGCTTTATTGTCCACTGAGCCATTATTGTCCTCAGCTGGGAAATCAGCTATGCACATGTTTTTCCATCAGGAAGTAAGGTAGTGTTTTTATTTACTAATATGCAACACCAGAAAACTTTGAAAGGAATTTTAATGATACTTGCAAATTACTTGAGTCTAAAACTCACCTAGCAGCAAAGAATAGAAAGAAGGTAATAGAGAAGCTGCTGTTCATGTAATTTTCATAGCTTCTTACATATTCATGTTCCAAAAGGATTTCTTTCACGGAAGCTCATGCTCATCTAACCAGACACTTTGTAAGTAAAAATGCATGAAATTTAAACCAGCTTTTCATATGGACATTTTTTTTATGGCTGAGTGTTTTAGTAATCCAGCAATGGTAGACACCTATAAATGTATAATGTGATGGATTAGATTGTAATGCAGTCTGGATGCATATGGAGGTGGTGTTTGCCCTTCAGTGTAAATCCATTTTAATGTCAAAAGGAATCCGTTGGAATTAATAGTGCATCGTCCAGGCAATAAGTAAAACATTACAATAGTTTTTCCTTTGAAAAAGAATCCAGTCTTGCTCCTGATTATAGCAATTATGACAAAGGATAAAGCTACTTCTAATGAGGAAATAGTAAGGAAATCAAAATATCAGTGCCTTGGTTAGGTTTAGATTCCTGGTTTGAGCCTGATTTTAAAATAGGAATTTTGAAGAATTTGTTAAAGAAGATTTTCTCTCTTTATGGTTTGTCAAAGCACTTTGGAAAAACAGCAACAAACTTACACCTTAGACATGCATGAATTTGGGGCATGTCAACCTGGGGAACTTGGGAAAGTTAAACCAAAATAGCTGAAAGGTGTGAATTTAAAGCATGTTATGTAAAGGACTTTACAGTTCTCTGTGAATACACTCACTGGAACTGAAATGCTTTTGTAGCTTTTCAGCAATAAGACCACTTTTTTTCTCTGCAGGGCTCAAAGGCACTTTAACCTGAGGTCTACATTCACAGTTTTAGGCCACCCAGTCAAGCTTCTCTCAGAATCTTCTGGTGAGTGTATCCCTAGTTTAAACACTACATCAGAAATTATTAATTAATGGAAAAGAAACCCTAAAATTGGTTTCACTTCTGTGCAACCTATATACGCTTTAAGACTATTCATATGTTTAAAATTAAGAACATACTTAAGTACCATGCTAGATTTCAGTAAGCCTAAGAAAAGCTTAGTAGAACCCTCAAGATAAAAAGATAAGTATGATGTGCAAGAGAGAGATGTCCCCTTCTGATGTCTCCACTGAAAAGCAGTGAACAAGAAAGTTTCATAAATGACTCAATATTGTTGGTCCCAAACATTCTGCAAAAAATATTTCTGCTCTTTCTCAAATTCCCCCAAAGGGTTAAAAAGAAAGACATTTTAAAACACTAAAAGCCTCTTAGTTTTTCAGCATTCTGGTTTTCGTTTAGAAGTTTTTTCCACGATGCTGAAAATTTTGCTTCTGAAACAATAAAAGTTTAATAATTTCATGTTGCAAATGGCTTATATTTAAGTTCCTTGTGGCTATAAGTCTCAGAACAATAACCTTTAAGAAAAAAATCCTCAGCAGGTATTTGGATTAGAGAAGAAGGTGTAAGTGCACATCCAGCCCCCTTAAACTTGAAAAATTACTTTTCTCCTAAGTCATTTTATAATAATCTTCTATCATCTCTCCACTATTATGTCCTGAACTTTCAAATGAAAACAAGTTATTTATATTTCTGGTACATATAGTTTCTCTCAGGATGTTAATTGGCCATTATTTCCTTTGAATCAAACTTCTCCTGAAATCTCATACCTCCGTATTCTGGTATTCATGTAACATTTGAAAAGTCACAAAGTTTCATTTTTTCAGACAGATTCTTTTGGGATATGGAAAGAGTTATCCATTACTGTAAAGTCATAGAAGGACAAGAATGGTAATATAATTGTGAGAACATGATCTATGCAGGTTGCACAGAATGAATAGCAATGAATAGTTTAAATCACTTTTTACTAACTTTTCAACCTTAAAAAAAAAAACCAACAACCCCAACAAAAAACACTCTTTCCAATATTTCATTACTTATTGAAAATCTTTTTTTTCCCAGCACAAACCCCTTCAAAATACAAGTTATATTCAAGCTGCCTGTCAAGTATTACTGAGTGCCAACAAGATATTTTCCTCTCTTTTCTAATTGGGTAACACAGCTAATTACTGTTGTCTGTGGAATCATGTTTGATTGGCAGCTTGAATGTAAACGGAAACCATAATTTCAGATTATATTGTATAAACATTTGAAGTAGGGATGTGCAAGCAGTGAAACTTCAACCAAGGGAAATTTATATGCTAGGTAATAAAAGTTACCTGTGTTTCATGGCTGTCTAATCTCTGATAACAATTCTTAAAAATATATGGATTCCTGCCAAATGCCCACAATACTTTCCAAGAATGTTTTTGGCAAACTATTCATCAGAAAAATTGGAAATGTATTGGAAATTACACAGAAAACATGAAAACCACATGTCAAAGTAAAGCAGTCTTTGGATACACTTTAAAGCCCTTCTAGATTAAGTCTATAAAAAGTTAAGGAAACAGAAAAGTAATCCATAGTACAAAAGCGTAAGAATGAGAAGATGTTAAAATTAAGTTTGAAAATGTCTTTTAAAATACTGTACACAAATGAACTTCAGATGTACTAGGATTATTCATAGAAGGGACCTGCATTAGGTCATGAACATTATCAATATGTCAGATTTCATAGTTGTACTCCAGAATTGTCTCTCCAAGTTTCCTTCATCTGCCTTATCCTTTTTGATCTTCAAAAAGAAAGAAAAGAATTGAGAGTATTACATAAAAACCCAGGTGAAAAGACAAGATATTTGGGACTGGAGAGGGAGGAAGAGGTTGAGTCCTGATATTTTTTTTCCCAAAAAAATTTTATGCAGGTCATGAAAAACAGAAAAATGCAAAAGCCAGTAGAAAGGATGGAACATTTATTTAGCGGACTGATGTCCTTACTTCCTTCACCTTATGTTCACCTAGTGCTTTACCAAATTAGCTTAACCACTACTCTTCAGATTCCCAGACCTTTATTTGAATGCTAATATTTCATTTAATGAAGGCATTTGTATGTATGAAGGGGAATGTACAGAATTACTGCTGATTCATTGCAAGTCCTGCTGGACAATTCTAACTGCTTCAACACATAACCAAGAACCTGTTAAAATGATGAGCTCTTTTTGAGAAGAAATTTGGAAACCCTCTTAATTCTGAATTTTTTATATAATCTGTTGTTTCCACTGAAAGTACCCAGTAAAAAATCTTTATAAAATTTACTCTCAGGCTTTTGTGCTCATGAAATTGACCTCTCTAAATCTGGTATTGGAAGAAAAGAAGGGGAAAACACATGGACTGTTTTAAAAACGAATATGTTTGTCTTATCAAATATTAAAAAAAAAAACCCCACAAAATGAAATATAATCAGAATCCCAAAGGAACTCTTGGTTTTGTTGAAGTTCTATTTTTCTAACAGAAAAACATCTTTGTAAAATGTGCCGTTGAGTCTAAAAGACATGGAAGTTGCAGTTTGGAGTTCTAATTGCCAATTGGAGGGCTGAGAAGGGATATTTTTGTTAAAATTTGTTCATTGATATTAATTCTAAAGGTTCTGCCTGATTGTTGCGAAGAATTATTTTTCCAGAGCCAAGAGATTCTGTGCCTTGTACTCCACTATACATAGGGACAGCCATGTTCTAGAATATCATGCATTGTCTCTTGAAAGACATCATTTGTGAACAAAGGCAACTAGGAGTAAATGATGCAAAACATGACTTTATGTGGCAATTCAGGCATTGAGCGCTGTTGTATTACCTTGAATGGCAATTGCAGTACTCAGTGTTTTCCATTCGTGAAATTTTTGAGATGAGATCCTGCAGAATATTGCATGATTTATCCCTTGTGCCTTCTTTCTTTTGAGCCCGGCTGAATAGTTCTACTATCTGAACTGAAGTCTTTGATTTATTCACAAAATAGGGAGCTCTCACATTGAATTATTCTCTCTGGCCTGTAATACTTGCTTGCGATTTGGCGTAATTTGTGCCACAATAAGACACAACTGTGGTTGTCTTATGTATAAACTACCATTTGCCATTGTAATAAATCTTTCGCATATGTAAAACTGCAAGAACATATATAATTTTGGTACATGAAAAATGCTTAATTTTAATATTCAGCTATTAAATGTGCAGTTATATAACATTTATTTCTGAAAACACAAACCCTGGTTTTACTGTGATTCAATACAGTCTCATCAAACCATCCCTTTTCAAAGTTTGTATCATGTGCTATTGTTCATGGTTAATAACTTTGCCATGGATAGGTTTACTTCCTGATTTTGTAAATTTAGGACACCGTGTGGCTTTAAGTTTTTTAGCTCCGTGCATATTTTCAATATTAGTCTAGATGACATCGTTGGGACTTGAGTTAAAATGTGAATATATGGGAAAAGACCAAACTGATTTACTAAAGGCCAACAATTACATTATATAATGACTCAGCCGAGCAACAGAAGTTAATGTGACATATCTGCTAAGAAGTGAATCTGCTTTCATGACTGGAGGCAGATAGCTCAGCAGGAGGAGGAAGCACATGGGAATAGCTCGCCTGCAACAGCCAGCAGCAGCTGGTACACTGCATCTAAGGAGCTTGCAGAGGGGATTCCTACCACAATGTGCAGAACAGAACCATGACCACCTAATCTGCAAAATACTTCCTAAGCATAGACTCACAGGGAGATCTCAGACCTAAAAGCACTACCCTTATTTGCAAAGGCTTCTCTCAGTAAAAATCTTAAGCATATCACAGGGTTCACAGTCCTGCCCTGCTCTGAAAAAGGGCCAAATCCCTCTTCCATTCCCAAATAAGATGTTTGTCCAATTGCCAGCAGCATGTCTTGTCAGAGATTTGGATACTGCTGTATGCCAACTAGTTGTTTAAAAAATGCAGCACCAAAAGGAAATTAAATTCCAGCTTTTCAGACTAGTATAGACAGTGGCCTTTAGGACAGCAACTACAGGCCATCTTCTATCATCTTTGCAAAAAAGCTTCTTACTGCTTTCCATATACTTCAGAAAGAATTAAAAAATGCAAGATAAATATTTTAATGTATTGATATTTGAAAAACCTTTGTTGTTATCACTAATAAAATCTTACTGAATAACAATCTGTACTCTAGATATGGTTCATATTAAGATACATTCTGCCCTCTGATCCGATTATAATCGATGCTTACATCAGCAATAGATGTATCCTCAGCATGGATGTTCTGCTTCCTTCACCAAACCCTTTCTTGTCCATACAGCATCTCAGAACAACTTTTTACACACAAACAGTAATATAAATTCTACTGGAGCTGCCTTTCTTTGTGAAACAGCAAAGGCCATTTGGAGGGGCTAAGTGACATCATATTACTCAGCTTAATAAATATCAACTACAAGGTGAGCTGACTGATACTGACACTACAATAAATAAAAGACAGAAAATTTAGTGAACCTCACAAAGTATGAAAGGGGAAATCTTTAGAATGCAAAGTTAGACCTTGTTACCTGGCAAGAAGACTCAGGGCTGATGAATGCATACAAGTTTTACAACTACAGGAGTAGGCCAGTTAGTTGTATCCTTGCAAATTTATTAGGTGATAAACATCAATCTTCAACAATCCTGTCTATTAAAAGTAGAAGTGGAAAAATTAAATATCATATTGCTGAAACCTGCCATGTTTAAAATCTTCTACAGAACTGAAATAGAAGGTTTAGTTAGTCTCAAACAGTTTAACTTACATTCTTTTACATCCACTACTGCTTCTTACTTTATCAAAGGAACTGGTTTTTCTTTTGCAGGATTTAAGCCATGATAAAAGCAAGAACATATTTGGAAACCATTTTTAATTTATTGCCTAGGAAGCCTCCTAGATCAGGCATCCTCTGAACAAATTGTTGTATACAAGATACCAGGACTATGATTTCTGCCTCCCTCCATTCCAAAAAAAGGATAATAACTTATTTAAAGATTTCATGCTTTGGAAATATCAAGATATTAATTAGAAACCATCAAGTCAACCAATGCAAACAGAGTTTATATGTGTATTCTTTATTTGCAAACTCGTAAGTACTTGCTAGTTAAAATAAAAACAAAACTAATATCTCAAGCCTCTTTTTTTCTGAACATGATAGTAAACTGAACGTGAGTTCTGGACAGTGGAACAACCCTTAAACAAATATTTAAATGAAGTTCACATAAAATTCAAGGAAATAATTCAATAAGACATTCAAGAAAATAATTTACTCCCAAACATGAGGTAAGATTTGAGTTGCTGGCCATTTGAGCTGTTTCTTTGGTAAGTATATTTGCAAATAGCAACCAGAAATACAATTTGTTTCATTGTATTTGCTCACAACTCACTTTTACATTTGATCATTCCATTAGGAAACTTACTTATTGGAATAGTCACAGAAATTAACTTAAAGGAAGGCAAAGTACAATTTGTGTTCTGTTATGATCTAAATAGGACTTGTTTTGGAGCATTGTTCCATCTTGCAGACAGCAGCATAATGTACAGTGACTGAAGGTGGAAGTCGGTAAAGTGCAAACTGAAAATAAAAGGCAATTTTGATGGCAAGGACAATTGCAACAGTTTTCCAAGGGATACAATAATCTTTTCCATCACTTGGAATCTTTAAATAAAAATGGGTGAGTTTCCAAAAGATAATCTGTTATGCTTTTGTGGGTTATTGTTTGCTACAGGAAAACTGGATGAAATCTCTGATCTTTTTTATGCAAGAAGTCAGACAGCACGATTATGCTACCTTCAAAATGCATTAGTATATTCATTTAGCCTTCTAAAATTCGAACTAATATTAACAGAGGTTTAAAATTTTTTTATTTCTGCTTTTTAGTGTATTCTGATCTAAAAACGGATGTCATGTTTGTGACATTGTTAGAAGCAGCATTCAAGCACCATAATTTTCTTTGCTATAATCACTTCAGACACCAAACTGGGAAAGGCTTCCACCTTACGCCTTGTTGCTGTGTCACCCACAGGTAATTTGTAAATAACAGTGACTGGCTACGCTAAAGTTTGTCCTTGTAACAAAAGGGAGACAGCTGCAGAAAGGAGGCGGAGGGGGAGGTGGGAGATCTGCACACTCAATGGCAGTTTGGGGATCTGTCTGTGTCAAATTATCATTTCCATTTTGTCTTTTGATCATAACCTTCATTGCGAACTAGAGCATTCATTCTATAGCATCATCTTGACACCTAGTGAGGGAATTGTAACAGTCTGACAGAGCAATCAACACCTGAGCTGAATCACTACTGAGTGACTCTTCCTCACTAGAGCAATGACACATTGGTAGAGCCACTAACTACGAATAACTATGGAGGCAATGGGGGGCACAATGATGGCAAAGGTTTAGAGCTGAAACCTGGACCTTTTCTTCCCACTTCCAACTCTTCCTACATAATCCAGACAGAAATAAGCACCTATTAAAAATAAATTCTTCCCTGAGCAAGGCAGGCCGACTAGCACCAGAGGCAATAAGACCAGGCAAAGCACCACAGGGGACTTGCTTGATCTAACTTAGATGTAGATCAATCTTAGGACTCCCAGGTGTAGCAGTACCTAGTTCCAGAGACCCCCCAATCAAGAAAATAGTGTTCTTCATGCAACAAATGTTACTGCAAATATCCCTATTAAAGATAAGAAGAGGTGTTGAGGAAATGTTACCTTTTCTGATGATTCTCTCACTAATTGTACTGCTTCAATGACAGCAATAAGGGGGTTTTCCTCTTACAATTGTTACAAGGAAACAACTCAGCTGTGTGTTCATCAGAAAACATTAATGCTCAGTGCTGGGGGGAAGGGAAGTTTCCAGACTAAAAATGGCCAACCACTGTGTAACATTCTGTCTTCTCTCTGTTGGTGTGACTGAAAAACCCCATCTTAATTATGACTGGAGCTTCATATAGTCAAATATACATGCACACTTGCACTTTTCTGTACTACCCATTCTTTCTAAAAAAAAATACTATTACATATGTAAGATAATTATTCTAAAGAAACAAGCGGTATATTGTATAATAAAATATAATTTTATTTTGAGCCAAGTCACCTATGCCATTTGTTTATTAACTTTGTCAATTACATTTATTAATTGGTAATTTAGCATGTGATGTACAGCAAAATGGCTGAAATTATCATTTTTTAATACTAAATATATAACTCATAAACAGATGGTGACTGTTGAAAACCATATATAAATAAAATGTAAAACAACTTATTAATTAGAAAACATTCCCATATAAATTCCTTTGCCAATATGCCAGCAAAGTTGCTATCTATAGGCTTGTTTAAAATGAGTTTTCTATTAAATGTGATTTATAATTGTATAGTATTAATAAATACAGCTGAATTTCTCTATTTTCAGCTGAAGGAACTGCAATAAAAGCATGAAACTCTCTTAATCTTACATGTATTAGGAAAAATCATTTTTATGGGGCTGTGCAGGTAGATGATACGAAAAGACCTAATTGTACAGGTTGTGAAGCAGCACTTTCTGTTAAACAGGAGTGACCACAATATAGCAGGATGACAAGCAAATGCAAAATTAGGCTGCTTACATTTAGAAAATACATTTTCTTTTTCACAAGGAAAAAATATGACAAGAGTACTTGTATGATTGGAATACCCTCCACTGCTGTACTAAGTTAGACTGTCTTTCAATGATGTTACGAAATCCCTGTTTTCAGCTTCTGTACTAAACCTCTACCTGATGCACCACCGGTGAAATCAGCGGAGTTTTGCCAGGGATATACAGAGCTCATTGCCTTTGAAAACTATGTGTGGACATTTTAAAACCTCATTTACAAACTTTAATGTCTTTCTCAAGTTTCTTAGCAATATTTCCACTGATACATGAATATACACAAGGGGCTTTTTTCTGCATAAAGAACCAGAAGAAAAGGAAACACTCCTTGGATCAACAGTCCCTACTGAGGATTCTGTCCATTCAACCAGCTTGATCAATCAGATCTTACAGACTTAACCATTTCCTTTTTTAAAAATGACATTTTTTAAAACTCTGCAAATCCACTTGGACGGGTATAATCAAGAATATCAATATACAAAAATATATGAGAAGCAAGAAGATGATTTTGGCATCATAATCTTCCAGCCCAGACAGTGCCTACCTGCGTTTTTTCTACCAGAAGTGAGAAGACGACAGTGGAAAGTGGATAGTTGTTGGTGGTTTGTTCTGAAAATTAACCATTATCTTACATTTATAATATCACAAAACCCCTTTAGTATAAACAGATGGACTAAATTTTTTCTGAACAGTTCCTAAAATATTGGACAATTGATCAGTTCAGTATAGTAAGAGGCATAATTTGCATTTTTGGGTGTCAGGTCTACAGTTCAGCCCCACGTATCACAAAATATTTATTTCTGCCATTATGCCTTCATTTTAACATATACCTATGTAAGCATACCAGTGATGTATTTGATGTGGGAAAAAAAGTCTCTCTGTACTACTAATCTGAGGCCATATCCTGACTGGGTCACCCTTTTGCAGTGTGCTGTAGGTTTGTACAGAAACAGGCCATCATCGCCCTCATGAATTTACAAGCTTCTCTCACTGGAACCCAAGGAGTTTGTCGAGTGAGAACAGGATCACCTCCCTTTCTGGTTTCTGAAAGAAGCGTACGTGTAACTACAAGTCTGATACTTTTCAAAGAAAACTGGTAAGTGTGATACTATTTGATGGGAAATGGGAAAGGAAGAATTTATAAAAGATTTTGAAGGGAAGGCTGAAAACCTAGAAATAACGTAAAGTAGGTTAAAGCACAACATAGATTTACCTAAGCTATATTCTGACAGGATAACCTAAAAAGGTAACCTACCTCATAGATAAAAGAAATGCAGCACACCTCATCTTCATTAAAACATATCAGATAATCCTACATTGCAAGATATTTGTCAAATTGAAGAAGATACAAAGATTATCAAGGAAATGAAAAGCCTGTCTTACAAGAGGAGTCTTTTGAACGTGGCCTTTGAGGCTGAGAGGAAATATGATTTCTACATACAAATATATCAGGGTGTACATGCCAATAAGGGAGAAGAACCATTTAAAGATACAATACATTTAAAGAACAATCACTGATGCCAAAATCCATTTAAAGCAGAAAAAAGAACAAGCTGTCAGAACAGTGAAATTCTGAGACCATCTTCCAATGGAAGAACATGGGAAAGGAATTTACTAGGAAGTTCATTACATTTCTGAAGGAAGCTAGATAATACAGTCCCTGCAGGAGCAAAGGGCTCCACTTAGTGACTTAGGAGGTTTCTAATTTTACCTTCGGAACAAAAAGGGAAAGAGGAAGAAACCCTGCCAAAGCTGGGAGCCATGTTTTTAAACGTCTCTTAAATGGTTTTAATTATAAATGGAATTATTCTTTCACACATAACTTCAGCAACTTTTCTAGATACCACTAATTAGATTTCAAAGCTCCTTTTTCTATCCATTATTCCCCTGCAAAAATTCGGTGTAAGTACCTGAAAGAATACTTACTTTTAAATGAAATCTCTCCCCTAGTACTGACACTTGTATGAATAAAAAAACAGAACTGCAGTTGCTGGAAGTTGTGGTGAATGCAGGCCTTTGCTGCCATGATATTTTCTGGTCACTGAGGTGGTGAAAAATCTCATTTTGTGGACTTTTTTCAGATTCCAGAAATGAGCTGTGAGCTAATCTACCACCAGCAGACTTTGTAACACATTAAATAAGACCTGTTCCTGTTGCTTGGCCTTTAGCTTCAGCTGACTTCCTTTTTACTCTACAAAGGCATACATTTTGAACAAAGGCAACCAGTAGGTCATCGCTAAAAGTGCCATTGTTTTGTGTTAGAGCATGAGTAAAATCTCTATGTTTTGGACAGTATGTTTCCTGACCTGTTGAATGCCATCACTGAGGAAGATGTGGAGGCTGCCAGTACTAGTAGCTGATGCCACGTGTGGGCAGTAGGAGATAGCCCTCAACACAGCATCCCTTTCCTGCTGGAAATTGCAATGAATGGGTGTGATAGTTCAGCAATTTAAGGATTTTTTATAGTGTTACAGTTGTGATACTATGATATGTGAAAGATATGCAGCATGGGCCTCGACACACTATTAATATTATTATTGGTTGTACCATACTTTTGCCTTAAGCCCTGTCCCTCGCCCCGAATAAAAGCCCATTACACCAGGCACTGTACAGAGTTGTGACTTAATGGACCTCAAAGAGGAGTCAGTCAAATAGAGGAAACCAAAACCCAAACCAAAAGATTACTTTTAAAATATCCTCATTGGTTCACTGTTCTTCCTCCTAGTGATTAGTTTTTCTTCAGACCATTACAAATTTCATGGCCTTCGGTAGTACAGGTAGTACAGAGTACTGTCCTCTCTAGTTACTATTGTCATTACCAATCTAGATTTTCTACTTAGCTTCTGTATTTGTTACTTAATTGCCAAGACGAGAGGGAAAATAATTTCTTGACTATGACAATAACAGGCATGTAACATCTCAACCATATTGAATTGAATAAGTAGCCAAATAATGCATCCCTTTCCAAATAGTCCTAAATATTACTAAAGATTTGATTTGAACAGATTTAAGCCCATTTCTCCTTCTTTAGCAAAGTCTCTCTAAAACCAGTGTTCCATGTCCTGGTAATTTTTTGTTTGAAAGAATGCATGTCTTTATGTAAATACCTTTCAAAAAAGGCTTGACCAAAATGGCTTGCAAGCAGGTTTAGGATTCACTTCACACATTCTGAAGCTATAACATTCTGACATATTAGTTCAGTTGGGTTCTGAATGGTTCACCAGTCTTCATTTTCCAGCGACTCGATGTTTAAGGCATGTGCTCAATTGTTTTAAGGCATGACTAAAAAGTGTAAAACTGGTCTATGAAGTCACTAGTCCAGAAAAAATCCTCTGCTCTGTTGAATTCAATAAGCAGTATGTATATTCACTTTCTTTGTCTATTACTTTTATTTTAACCTTTTGAGTGTTTCAGAATTGTAGGGTTGGAAGAAGTACTTACTCAAAAACACCAATTTTCTGTATGTAAACTTTATAGCACAGAAAATACTTTTTTTAATGTGAAAATGTGGATCTCTACCGTAATTACAGCTTTGGAAAGCAGACCACAGAATTGTACATACTTCCTCAAGAACACAGAGAGGGGGAGAAAGAAGAGGAAAACACACCCTCTCTCTGTATTCAGCATCCTGCAGTAGGGAAAACAAAAGCTGAACAGAGCACTGTAATTTGGAGTTTTGAGGACAAAAGGACGTTAAAAGTCCATTTCCCTACATTAGCACATGCAAAAATACCTGTTCTTCGTGGGCTTCTTCAATCTGTACATCATGAAAGCATATGAAATAAATCTTTGAAATATCATTTCCCCTTTGGATGTTAACAGCTTTTTCAAATAATCTGTTTTTCTTCATGATGAGAAAGGTACAAACTTTAAGAAAACCAACAGATGTTTATAGCCATTTTAAAGTAATTGTATTGACTGTATCCTGTTGAACTGATGAATTGTATCCATTAGAATTCTCTTGTCTAACATTCTGTCTTTGCTGAAATTTTCTGTAGTAGCAGTGGGTTTCCCTGATCATTTAGGTAACATAAAGTGAGATCAAGTGAGATACGTCAGATTCTCTTTTTCACCTCTGCTGTCCCTGGTTGTAAGTAAGAAATAATACACACACACACACACACACACTCTCACTAATAAGAACTTGTATGAGTCATAGGCTTCTTCTAAAAAAGCTGCCTTTCTGTTGTATTAAAAGTGTCAAAATTGGCTAAATGGAAAAATAGATTTTCCCCTCATGATATGTTAAAAAAAAATTGAAAGCAAATGCCTTTTCAGTTTCAGTACAGGTAGGAAGTATGTCTAGTTTTGCACAGTTCTGCTAAGCAGATATGTATGCATCACTTGAAATGGTGTCTAATATTCCACAGATGGCAATTACTTTCAGAGGAATGGCTAGGGACTTAATTAAAAGGTTGAGAGTTAGCAACCTAAAATGCTGGAAATGCACATGAAAAATCTATACATTATGCAAGGGACTCTACAGAATATTTAGGAAGCTAAAAGTGTCTCTTTAAATTTTCCCTTCATTTCCCCACAAAATTTACTGTAAAATAAAGGTTAGGTATCTTACATTTAAAATTATATTTTAGCTAACTGAACCTACTACACAACAAAGCAAAATACATTTGACTGCACAATATTGATTTTACATGAAAGCACATCAGTTAGTGAAATGCAAAAACCAATAAAGCATCACCCCTGGCTGGGATAGATATCTCTAGACACAATTTATTTTTACATTTAAACCAATTATTGGGCTTGTTGCATTTAAAAATGGGCACCATATATCCTTACAAGGACTTTTTTTATTCAATCAAATCAATTGCATTGATCTCCATATTCCATATTAAACACCAATCTTAAATTAAAGCAGACACATTTTGAAGGCCACAGTACAAGTTTCTAAGCAGAAATAAATTCTACAAGGCTTTCTTTGTGTGTTTTTATGCCCAAACATGAATAAAAATATTGATTACATTTTAACACACAATTTATAAGCTATTTCAATGCTTATTTCTTCCTAAAATTTGTTCAATAATACAAATGTACAGAAGCAGAATGCTTCTTGAATTTCCTTCTGTTGCACTGGAATAGGGCAATGGTTTTCATTAATAATGGAATGACAGAACAAAAATAGATCCTTAGGCACAATTGTTGATGGAGAATCTATGACTAAAAGGATCTATGACTAATATATTACTTGTCAAAATGCAGGTATAGGGATAAGATTTGCTTGCACGTCATTCAAAAAAGTTAACAACTACCATGACCCTGACCAAGTTGTTTTCATTCGCCAGTGGTGTCTACAGAGAGAGGCAGCAAGACTGTAAGCTCAGAGGGGCCATTTGCATGGACAAAGCTATTATGTGTGTATGCATAGGACTGATGCAAAGTGTTCTCTTGCTAAAAGTCTTGGTCCAGTGAAGACAGTGGCAAAGCTACAGTTTTGTAGAAAGAGGCCAATCTGTATTTATTCAGCTGCCTTTACCCTTTACTGCATCACCTCTCTATGCGGGGTAGAAAAACAACTGTGCTGCTTGGAAGCGACTTCTTGCTTCTACCTGTCTCATCAGTTTCCAAGGTTTTAAAGCTCTATTGACATTGGTTTTAGTTTGTAACTTCTCTCTCCCAGTAGTTTTCAATTAGCTTTAGATGCATTATTCACCTCTCTGAAGGTCTCCAGAGTTTACACAGAGTTTGCATAAAAGTAAAATGGAAGAATCCAGACATCAGAAATATTATCAAACATCCAAAATTTTCACCATCCTGTTAACACTTCTCCATCTCTTTCAAATTGGTATGTGCATACCTTGCAGTCAAACGAACAGCATAAGAATCAAGAAGGGAATTTGTCAAATACTCCAAATAGCTGCACATCACTACAGATTATGACTGCTTGGATTTAGGGAACGTTTTTTGGCTGAGGAAACATTCCAATGGGATAGATTAATCTATGTAAACCACACAGCTCAGCTGAAACTGCTGTTCAGCATTCTAAATTGCCACCTTCGTCTTCTTTCAGCACAAAAATGTGCATTTCTTCCTATAATAAAGATATTTTATAATAGCAATAAGGCAACTCCAGGGTGTGCAGTTATCACGAGATAATCATACCCTGGAGGGATTGCAGATACTTGGCTGTGCCTCATAACACCCCATGTGTGTGTTTATCTCATGATAACCCTACTCTCTTTTGTATCTTATTGCCTAATTATCCTCTGCTAATGCAAAATACTAATTTTTTGTCTGAAACAATATGTGCAAGAATGCATTACTAACAATCACTGGAGGACATTGACAAACAATGCTGTCACTACTTTGTACTCTCTTCCAGTCAGAAATTTACATAAAGAACCAACTCTGGATATTTTTTTCTAAACCAGTTCAAATTCTTCTAGGCAATATGAACTAAAATATTAGAAACAGGCCAAGTAAATATCTATAAAAATGCCATGTGTATTGTTACAGTGATTTATATGGTTTTGCTTTCATAAAACACCTAACTTCTTTCTTATGTATTTATATCTCTTTGTGTTTCTAATTCTAATACGTGGAATGTAGTTTGCTGATTGTTGCTTATGGACCCTGAAGGGACTCAATTTATATTCCATGATCATTCATTTGATATTTATTTGAGGATATCAGGGTTTCTTTTTATTGTGTGCATATAGGAAATAATGGCTACATTTCAGACAACATTAGGTGATATTCAGAGAAAGTAAAGATTCTGGCCCTCAAGCTGATGGAACTTTTGCTCATTGCATCATGCAACAAACATAAGTTATCATACCCATTTTCCACTGATGTTGACATTTAAGATATTAAATACTTACAGATAATGTCCAATAACTCCTCATTGAATAAATGTCATAAAAATCACAACAAATCACAATCCATTGAAATTGAAAATAACAAACTAAAAAATTAGTTTCGATTTTCAACTGACAGGTTTATTCTGCAATTTAAATTGTGAACATTATAAAACATTGTAAAAGCTAACCTAACACATCAAAATATTATGTGTAAGAATTGTCTTTTCCTCCTTTAATAAAAGCTGTATAGATTTAATATTGATTACTGGTCAAACGGTAATCTGGCATAATAAGATGACATCAAACTGTATCAAATATAGTGGAGAAAATGCTATCAAAATATATAATGATAGGTTAATCCTTGAGTTTAAGTTATACAGATTTCAACATTCTACACTAATAATATTACTAAATGTTTATGATGCATATTGTATTCACATATCAAAATACTGTGAATTTTAACTATTTGAAAAGTGGCTTTTTTCTATATGAAATATTAACAGAATAGAAAAAGAAACCTATACCCTATTCAGTAATGAAAAGTAATTACAAGGTAAATTTTCATGTAAACAAAAGTAATAGAAGATAAACAGTAAATTATTTGTGAGATAAATACATTTAGTACAATACTAAACACAATAAAAAACACAATCCTGGGAATTCAAAATGTAAGGTTTTATATGTATCTATTTTACATACCTGTGTGTGTTTATTTTATGCCTATGTATGTACACATAAAAATTTGGTTTTCATCTTGTATTTTATAAGTTATCGTTTTTTCCCATGCTGTTTACATTGAACAAAATTCTACTTTTAATAGCACCACATGATTAGATCTGCAGGCTTTGGGCTCATTTCCTTTGTTGCGAGCTACAGTTAATGAAATCAAGATTTTTCCTCTTAGAATATCTATATGCGCTGTTTCTATGAAAAATGCTTTCATGTTCCCTGTCCTCCCACTCAACCAGCTCTTCTGAAAAGCACGCATGTTTATCTCCGTTAACATTGCTTACAGATCTCATTTCTCAATCCTTTGATTATTTTAGCTGGCCTTCTCTGAATTCTAGTTTCATGGTGCCAGTGGAGGAGAATTGCCTTAATACAGTTCCCCTCAGAAGTTGCTAGGTCTGCTGCTGTCTTGCCTGTGGCATTCCTGGCAGCACTTGCCACTGTACATTCTTGGAACAGGAATCAAGGGGCATATTCCCAATCAACATATACCAAAAGAATTATAAAAAAATACCACCAATACAGGATGATGCTGATATGCAAAACCCACACCAGTCACAGCAGCTGCTGTTTTAGAACAAAGACCTGAGCTGACAATTTCTTTATCTTAACAGAAGAAGACATATAAAATCGTGCAAGGCAGGCAAAGTCTCAAAGAGAAAACTACATGCACTAAAATTAGCAAGATTTTCCCCCACAGTGATAGCAATACACTTTGTAGTAGTAGCAGTAGTAGTAGTAGTATCAAATCCTCGAACTGATGTGACTGTACTGCTGTGAAGATGCCCTTCATAACTGATGGCTAGAAAGAACTTTACAAGCGAAGAACAGTCCATCATGCTATCCCTGTCTTAAATTCTGTCTTATTTTTTTAATGCCATTAAAATTCATCTTAGTCTTCAAACTGGACATCAATTTTGTCAGCAGTAACAGAAATTACTCGGAATAGCCAGAACATGGTAGGAAATCTACCTGAAATCTTCTTGATCAATTGGCAACTGAGAAGATTGGACTTCAGTTAGCACAGTCAAGTTTTTTATCTGTTGTATCAGCTTTCCTGGAGAATGCTACTAGCCTTTCACAGACTCACAGCATGGTCAGGGCTGGAAGGGACCTCTGGACATCATCTAGTCCAAGCCCCTGCTAAAGCGGGATCACCTACAGCAGGTTGCACAGAGTCATGTCCAGGAGGGTTTTGAATGTCCCCAGAGCAGGAGACCCCACAGCCTCTCTGGGCAGCCTGTCCCAGCGCTCTGTCACCCTCAAAGTAAAGAAGTTTTTCCTCACATTCAGATGGAAGTTCCTGTGTGGCAGTTTGTGCCCGTTGCCCCTTGTCCTGTCACTGGGCACCACTGAAAAGAGCCTGGCCCCGTCCTTCTTGCACTCACCCTTAAGGTATTTGTAGCCATCGATAAGATCCCCTCTCGGTCTTCTCTTCTCCAGGCTACACAGGCCCAGCTCTCTCAGCCTTCCCTCATCAGGGAGATGCTTCAGTCCCCTCATCATCTTCCTCCCCAGAAGTTCCCTGTCATTCTTGAACTGGGGAGCCCACCACTGGGCCCAACACTCCCCATGGCAGAGCAGAGGGGGAGGATCACCTCCCTTGACCTGCCGGCCACACTCCCTTTAATGCCCCCCAGGGTCCCACTGGCCTTCTTGGCCACCAGACCACACTGCTGGGTCGTGGGCAACTTGCTGCCCACCAGAACTGCCAAGTCCTTCTGTGGTGATGCATTTCACTCCCTTCCCTGGGCTGCTCTATGACCTCAGGAATCTCCGTTAGGTCTCGGTGTTTGTGTAGTGAGTTGGGCAGTTAAGTGCCCCTTGACTGTACCAGCAACCTTTGCATGGCTAAGGTAGGGAATGGCACTGTTGTGCCAAATCCTGTTGCCTGGCCAAGGTAGGGAACAAAGGCAGCGACAATCAGTCATTCCCTGACAGCCCTGGAACATTCCCGACCAAATAGTAGCCTGAGTGGACCAGTACCATTGTTACTGGAATTTCAAAAAATTACCAGCTCAGGTTATGGCCAGGATGGAAATTTAAGGATGACTAAAGCCAATCATCTCACAACCCTATAAAGAGCAGTCCTCAGTGAGACTCTTTGAGCTCTCCTGGACTGCAGTGGACTGCAACCATCTGCCTCTGAGCGAGATGCTGCTCAGAGCTTGGGAATTCCCAGGTCTGCAAAGTCAGAAGGACTATTGCTGAAAGCTGATGACGGGGTCTAAGCTTATACCTCTTCTCCTTGAGGCTCAGCCCTTCACCTGTTGAAAAATGCAAAGGCATTTGATGCATTTCATCAAAACTGAGGGGAACTTTTAACAGGTATACCTTTGTACACTTTCATGTATACATATATATGTCTATACATCTCCTCCTTTGTGTCTGTGTGCATGCATGTGTGTATTGATTTGGATACATCATAACAAGTATAGTATTTGTTACCTTTTCAGATCTGTAGTTAAATCACTGTTGTAATTGAAGTAAATCCTATTAATTCGACTTGTAAATGCTAAACTAGTCAGTGATTAAGTGCTGCTATAATCTTGTGATCAACCCTAGACTGTAAATAAACCCTAGACATCCTTTAGATATAAAACATTGTCCAAGTCTGAGACTAAGATTGGACCTAGCTGCACCTGATTTCTACCAAGAGTTCAGAAAGCAAAGGGGTCTATTCTGAACCTCGTGACTCAACAGGAGCATCTCGCTTACCCTTTTGCATCTTTGGTCTCTTTGTAAATTATTCTAGCTCAATTTTAACTTGACTTTTGCTTTGTGTGGCTCATACACATAATAAGTAATAGAGTGAACCTTGCCATTGAACTTTGTGAAGCTACACCCACAAATTCATACTAAAACGATTTTGCTCATACCTTTGACGGTGATTCTTTAAGTGACTTAAACCACTCATTCACACCACCTTCGCCGCAGAACTGTTGTCCAGCAGGTCAACCCCTAGCCTGTACTGGTGCCACAGCTTACTGACAGACTGCAGGGCTGCTCTTCCTCCACAGGAAGAGCCTTCCTCCTGTCAGTATTAGCATTAGCTGTCAGCTAACATTTAAATATGACTAAACGAAAATAGTTCACCAAGTTCCAGAGAAACTGTTTATAATTAAAATCTGGTGTATTATGAAAATATTTTTTTGAGTAAGAAACATTTCATTTCAAAGAACAGTAAATACATGTGCAGCTCTTCTGTAATTTTATTTCAACATCCAAAGATCTAACATGACTATTCCTCACCTAATGTTTTTGGAGGAATATATGATGTAATAAAGTCAATTACAATAATTCATAATGGAGAAGTCATTTTCTGGCACATGCCATTGTCTATGGTGTTTTGTAATTCAGTAGAGTAACGGATATATTAAGGGTGATGCTATATATTATTTCTCTGTGATCAAACAATTCCTTATTGCTTTATGCTGAGCAATAAAAAAAGACTAACTAATCTTTCATTCTAAAAGCTAAAGGAGAGCATGCTGGATTCTGGTTCCAGTTATTCGCTCATTTATAAGTTTTGCATTACAAAGCTATTGAACTAAAACCAAAATAAAACTAAATCAGTATTAGGTAAAAAGTATGCTTTTGCATTGCATAAGTTCAGACAGCATTTTAAGTGCACCCTAACTATGAGTATTTGAATGAAAACAACTGCTGTGTGTTATGCTGACTTCACTGCTACTGGTGGTGATGGTGATGATGAGGCCCCTTAGTCAGTGTAGCCAGCACTCTGGCTAGTGTCCTAAGGATTTTAAGACAATACTTTACCCAGGGTGCAGATAGAAACAGTTTAATTCTGAAGGGGAGGCCTTCCAGATGACCTCCAGAGATCACGTCATGCTCATTTCCATGACTCTGTAAGGAGAACTGCAGTCACTTTCAAGCATTTTCATATTACAGAAGGTGGAACCTGGCAAACGTAGTAAATGTAATTGGCTCAAGACTTCATGTAGATTTTGGACTGAAATTTGGTACTTCTAAGTCTGTATTCCAGAGTGGAAAGAAAACATTTCTTGCTGCTGAAAGCAAGTAAGAAGTTCTGATGGACTATGATAAAGATCTGAAAAGTAAATTGAACTGTATGCAAACAATACAACAAATACTGTATTTGAAAACTAGCTTCTAGTCATCATCAGGTTACCTTTTACATGTATAAATTCCCTGTAGAAATTAGAATTTCAATACATTATAGCCAGATTTCACCTGTGAATATGATTTTTAAACTAAGATCTATTTAAGTTGAGGCAATTAGAATATCTTTTCACCCTACAAACTTAAAAATATCTAAACCATCCAAAATGCTGAGATGATATGCCTCAGTAGGGATACTGGCAAAACCTATAGAGCTGAAAGCTTAAGTGCCATAGAACACAAACAATTATGCTTTTGGATGCCATTGGCAACTGAACCTTAAAACAAATCATTATTCCGCCTGTAAAATCTCAAGTACATTCCAGATAGATTTAGGAAACTGGGGATATATTAGCAGTACATTTGTGCTGCTTTCAGACTATTTTAGTCTAAAAATATTCATAGTCAGTGTTTCCTATTACAAAAAGTACATTTACTAAGAATAAAAGCAATGGCTTAAGGATAAGTTTGTACTTTCTCCTCTTCAATGTGAAAATTAATTTTGAAATATCTGAGGTTTTAATCTTAAAATGTTGCACTTGTCATCATTGTTAATAAAAGATTATTTTAAAGGACTAAGACATTTTTACTAAGGTCCTTCAAAATACAAAACTAAATTTCAACTCAGCTGAACACCGATACGTGCTTAGCAGCTTACAACAGTAAAGACAAAAAAGGATATGCACTTGCATAAAGCTCACTCAAATTTGGCCTTTCAGTTTGGATTTTCACCCTCAAGTCCTGAAATAAAGCTACACGCGCCTTAGGAATGTTGCTTTCGCTTCAGTACAGCCAGCATTTTCTCCTGTATTCTATTACCTTTACATATATTTACCACGTTGGCCTTATTTCACCAAAGCACTTAAGCACATATGTAAATTCATTCCTTCCCAAAATATACTTTGTGCTTGACTTTAAACATATCTTTATGCTGCATTTCCTCCAGTGAAATGTAAGCCCTTGCTGAGGTACCTTTGTGTAACGAAGATCTGGTTAAGGTACTGCTGGCCATAATGAGAGATTAAAATCAGGGCCTTAACTAGATTTTAAGAAATGAAAGGCAATATTGTTTCTGAAAGGAATGACAGACTCCAAGACCAAATTCTGCCCTGGACACTGTAATACTAATACTATACTTTTTATATTTGAAAGCAAAAAGCTCAGACTGCTAAGTAAATACTAATATATTAAGATTAAATTAAGGTTGTGGAGCTAGCATTAAGAAATTTTATTCTGCACTGCAAGAGCTGTAACTCTGGATAAAAGTTGGTCATTTCTACTTTTGTGGCTCCCAATTCTGCCAGTATCCTAAATAGTCAGGATCTTGATTTATTCTTTTATTAATATTCGTTATGAATGCTTCCAGTCACATTTTCACTCTATATTGTTATTAGAATCAACCCAGACTGGATAAATTTTTCAATAGAGTTGCACATGTATGGTACGCAAATGCCCACATTTTTCATCACTATTCCTACTCATGCTTCAAAATGCAGACTTGCTTACCTCCAGGGATTGCCAGAGAGCTTCAATTCTTGCAAATGCATGATTTTAACAGCAGATATTTTGAAAACATCAGAGTTCATAGAAACCACAGGGCTGCTATGATTCCTGGAAGAGATGCAGCCAAACCACATTCTTTTGAGTGAAAAGTGACTCCTGGTGAGACAAATATGGTCTCAGAATAACAAAACCAGCACTGCAGTAAAAAAAAACAACAACCAAAAACAAAACCGCTACAGCAGAGGCTTCTGGAAGTTATGTTAGAGACTTATTTTCACATTACTTGGGAGAAAAGACATAAAATTTATTCTGTACAACACTGCCATTTATAACTTTTTGATAAGTAAACGAGCAAAGGGAAACGTGCGTGGCATTGCTGCTCATCTGCTCACTGCTCCAGTGGCCTTTGCTAACCAAGACTGGAACCAGGTGCTCAGATGAAAAGGCAGAATTTAAAGGTCTACAAAGGGGAGAGCCGGTGGGACCAAACATAGCAAAAGGGAAATTCTGTTCCAAATTAAACTCCACAGTTAAAGAAAAATAGTTTAAAACATTTTTCAATAGGTGGACATTTCCTTTAAGGCCTAGGATTCACCAGGCTGACCATACTGGAGAAATAGCCTTAAGAGTATGCTGAACTTTTTTGTAGTATTTGGTGTCTGGGATGACTCTCTGAATGTTGAAAAGGTTTCACTTCAGCATCTAGGAGCAACATCCTTTCCTTCCCTGGAACAATTACACCACAACTTGAACTGGTCAGTCGTAAAACTAGTTGGGCTTCCCAGCATAGGACTCTTCTTGACTCCTTTACTTCAAAAAACATTCTTGCTCTTGATTTTGCTATATTGCATCAAGAAATAGATCTTCCCATTTCATAAATTAGGTTTAAAAGCTTCTTCTGATCTTGAACACTAAAAAATAATGCCTTCTTTTTTGTCTGGCAATTGCTGATGTATGATTTCAAATCGTGTGGCTGAGAGAGGATTACAGTCTGTGTGATAGTAACAGCTCCCTGGACACATAATTGCAGTTACTACTTTCTGCATAGAAGTCTTCAAAATGGGACATGCGTTTCTGGATAAAGTGAGTTTTAAGACATCTTTTTCAGAAAAAAATATTGAAAAATATCTTCTCTTGATCAGTGCAAAGCCATTTGCACCCTTAATTTCTGTGATTTCACGTCTTTAATGTGAGTTTTTCAGAGGAGTTTAAAACATAAACAGTTATCACTGAGATCACTAGACATCAGAAAAAGAATGCGAATCCTAGAGGAAAACCTTGTTTAAGTTGTAAAACCCTTGCAGTGGAAATCTTGGGAATTTTGCTGGGTGGAATCTCTCATTGTCAGAACTTTCAATGAAAGAGCAGATGCAGATACTGAAAACATTAAATAAAAATTACCAACAAGCTGTCTTACCTGTGTGCACTCAACAGAAAGGCAGGGCAAACACAAGCAGGTAGTGCTTGTACATCAGTCAAAACTCTGACAGCTACTGTGTAACGTCTGACAACACTGACATGTGCTGTACTCCCTAAGATATTCCTCTAACTGAACCATAAAAAGACAAATAAATTAGTAATAGTACCTCTCCTGTCATTGTCCTTTCTTTTAGACTTGTCATGCTGTTGATTAGCATTGTTTGAAGTGATTCATCAATACATTTACTTTCTGAGGAAAAAAAAGGGATAGTGAATTATTACTATATACAAATAGTGAATTATTACTTAAAAAAAAACCACCAAAAACAACTGATTCCTTATGATCACTTATTCATTTCTAGGAAAAGGACAGACAAAAATCAGCATAATGCTTCTCTACTAGTCAAATAGTACAGGTCAGATTTTGCCTCCATTCTGCTGTGTGGCAGATGAAGTTGTCTTAACAAAACCAGTATTCCCATATAAGAAAGAAATCAGATGGTCAGCCACTACCTATCGGATTTTGTCCATATGGCTGCTGCACAGTAAGCCAGTGTAACATATTTCCATAATAGTTTGGGGTTTAGATATTAAATACACTTGTTAAATATTTTTTTCTTAGTCTATCTTTTTGCAGCTTGAGGCATAAATGCTGTGAGAAAGAAGGTGACTGGCAGGGCCTTGAGTGTGCTAATGAGCATTAATTAATGGACCTGACAAGCTTCACCCAGAGCCTCCACTCACAGTGCTGCCCATGGACTGTAGTTGTGGGCTGTGCCAGGCAGAGAAAAGGAAATCAGTGCAGGTAAGAGGAATATTTACACAAGTCTTTAAACCTTAATTGATGTTTGATTTTGATGGGAAATAAAACTGAATAACATGCTTTGGGGTTTTCAATTGCATTCAAGTTTAAGTTTGTCTTTAGGAAAAAAAAAAAAAAAAGAAGAAAAAAGGCCCTGAATGGATTGGTCTTGTCTCAGGGTGTCTGTAAATAGGCAGCTGTAGCTTTTCATACAGACTTTGGTACTAGAAATATGATGTATTGGTTAAAAAGTTATGCATGGAAATTAAGTGGTGCAGGCTTGCCTTTCAGCATATAATACAGGTATTGTGTCCTGGGATCACCATAAAGCATATTATATATACACGGTTTCCAGATATCCAGTTCTATGTTTTATATCTGTATATTATGCAATAGCTCCAGGCCAACAGAAAAACCTCCAAAACCAGTGTGAATCTGAGCCATTGTCAAAGACATTGCGTCCACATTTCCTTTTTCTGCTCAGAAAGCACCAAACAAAGGCAATTTTTTCTCCTCCTTTTTTTAAAATGGTCCAAGTTCTCCAAAATATGTTTGTATGGCATTTCAAATTCTTTTGCTTCTATCATATATTCAGTCTTTGCTACATATCATTCTCTTTAATAATGATTCAAGACACATAACCAGCTTTCTGTCTTCAGTTTTTCTGTTAATCTCTAGACTACATTATCATAATTGGACAAACCAAATAATCCTGATCTGCCTGGTTTATACAGAAAAGAAAATATTCAATTTTATGATATCTTCTATTTTTATTCTGTTCTTTTATGACTTACAGTATCAACCTAAGCAATAGAAAATGTGATTATTGAGATTCACATTACATAGATACCTGACCACCACTGCAGAATTCTGCACCATTGTACTCCACCACTTAACTAGAGCATCCTTGAAAGTCAACCTTTGTTATCATTGAGAAATATCATTCTGTATAGTATAATAAGGTGAAAAATCATTTAGTCCTTCCATTGGGTTGTGGAATGCTGCTCATATGTTTAAGGAGTCATGCTACTATTTAGTAAGACATTAAGCAAAGTTTGTTCAATCATTGACTGACTTTCTGAATTTTTTGCACTTCCTATCTAGGACAAGACTGTATTTATTATCTTTACAGAACCTGCATGGAGTCACACTAAAACCACTGAAGTAATGGAATACCATACCGATCACTGAAAGCAGGGATGTCACAGTCAGAAAATATAGCTATTTATTTATAGTCTCAAAGAAATGATGTGTGCACTACTGTGACTTACATGTCTCCTGTTTCACAATCATGTATAGCTAACACTTCTACAGCTCTGCATACTTGGTTGCTCATGGCTCTTCTAGATTTACCTGTCCTTTATTAAGTTTATTTTCAGTGTAAAGCAGGATGCAGTGGACACATTTTTTTTTCCCTTGATTTAAATTCAGTTGGGAGCATTCATCTGGCCTCTGGAACTAGAAGTGTTCCCAGATTTCCTAGTTATAGTTAGCTAGTTCTTTCTTGGCTGACTTATAAATGTTGCTGTGAGACTGTTACATTATAATGTTTTAAAAGTTTCCCGTGTTTAACAATTACTTATCACAGTAATCAAAATGAACTTTAAGAGCAAGTGAAACACACTCGCTTAGCCATCATAATGGCATTTTAGGAACTTTTAAAATTTTATTTTCAGATTATTCTGGACTACTTGCATTAGTGAGGCCTAATCTTTCGCTGCCTTGTCTTACCCATGTGATTTCTGAAGATAATATATTAGCATTTAACAATCCCTCCAGGCTTACCTCACTTGAACTCTTTTAAATTTATGATGAATCTCCCACTGAGTAGCTCTCTGTTTCCAGCAGCCTCTGATCTCTCTCAGTCTTATTTTTTATGGAACTTATTTTCTTTTCAGCTATGGAAGGATCTTATATTCAATTATTTTGGGCCTATTTCTAAAACATTACTTTCTTCAGGTTAGTAAGTGCAGAAGAAATTCTTTATTGTGAATATAGATAAAGCTTTTTAATTACATACTTTTCTTTATGCATCTAATAAAGTTTCATGCATTATAGGGCTGATAGAAAAGTCTAAAGTTTCTAATTTGTCAAAGTGTAGAAAAAACCCAGAAACGTCACTCTGATTTTCTGGATGTTTTAGGTCATTGGCATTTATAAATTGGGAAGTTTTGAAAGCCGTTTAGTTGCTTATACTAAGTATTGGTATGTGAAAATGACTTCTCATTTCAAAGAAGCAATGTTGAAGGATTTCGCATGCCAACCTTACAATCAGCATTTAAAACTTATTCTTTCTGTCTTTACACAGATGTAAATAAGAAACTTTTTCAAACCAAAATAAAACCAAAAAACCCAAACACGTGAATGCACATGTGTAAGAAATCCATTAAAGTCCACCTACTAAGCATGAAACACGACTGTTTTATAGTTGCAAGTGGAAGTAAAAGAGAACAGATGTACTATTGCAGTGGCATGACTAAACCAGTCTTACGCCCTTGTTCTTCCCTTGCCATTGGGTTTAGTAAGCATACGTTATGTTACAATCCTATATATAGATATGTGTTATATGTATGTATTTGTTATAATATGTTCTTGTTGAAAGAAATCAATGGAAACCATGCAAAAAGCAACCTCTTTCTAGACCTTTTCACCATCATATGCTCATCTCAGAATAGACCCTGCACAAAATAACAAATGCATCGCCTTTTTAAAGTGGTTGATTAAAAGTTTGCTTCTTCTCAGATCAGTCTTTTGATATTGTGATATTTGACATAGAGTTTTTGATAATTTTGAAATTATTTCACATCATGACATATTTTGCGAGTGCTATGGTGCAATATGTGCAGCCTGCATTTCATATATACAGTGGGCTTTATATAACTAACTTGAACTCACATCATGGGATTTTGCATGCCACGTAATTGAAGGAAAAGACACCTTCATGTCAGTCAACACTCTTACCTAGATAGTGGGTAAGGTACAGCAGGACTCAGAGTAAAATGAAGTGCTCATCAAAGATGAAATGTAAGTTCTGTTTCTTTGCCATACAGATAATGCAGCTCTAAAATTTCCTGGCCAGCTAGCAGCTGTAAAGAATTGTGATTTAGCCCAAGGTGGCAACTAAGCACCTACAGCCTCTCATTTGCTCCTCACTCAGGGCTCCATCATGACTGACGGTTACATGGGCAGACAAACACCATCATCCTGAATGTCTCACTTTCCTTCTTCTTTCCCCGGCTTCCTGTGCTGAGCGTGACATCACGTGGCCTGGGATACCCCTCTGGTCAGTTGGGGCCAGCTGTCCCGGCTGTGCCCCCTCCCAGCTCCTTGTGCCCCCCCAGCCCCTCACTGGTGCGGTGGGGTGAGGAGCAGAAGAGCCCCTGGCTCTGTGTGAGCGCTGCTCAGCAATAACAAAAACATCCCTGTGTTATCAATGCTGTTTTCAGCAGAAATCTAAAGCATAGCCCCACACCAGCTACTATGAAGAAAATTAACTCTACCCCAGCCTAAACGTAAAATAATGCGTAATACTGTGTTAGTATCATTTATTTTAGAAAGTGAGTTTATGATTGGGTATTAAGTACAAGTGGTGGCATCTTCAACTCCTGAATATGACAACAATTCCAGAAAAGAACTAAATCTCAAGGCCATAAATTAAACATTACACTCAATATGAAAAAAGAGTAATTTTTAATGTTAATAACAAATAAAAACAGATTTGAAAGAGGAGGAAAAATGAAAAACTGAAAGACTGGAAATCTAACTTTTTTTACTTAATGTGAGATTTTGATTTCCATTTTTATAAAGATCATGCTCAGGAAATTGCTTGAAAAACAGTTCCAACAAATGGCTCTGTTCATCTCTTCTAGGAAGCTCTGCATTATTTTATGAAGTATTGTTATTTACCTAACAAAACTGAACATCAGAGATTAATTATTTTTAAGTACGCCTGATGGCTCTGAGGTTTCTTTTGGGTGGTACTGAAGGCTCCCCACTGTATAATAAAAGTTAGGCAAATTTAATTAAAACACAGCCATTTCACAGGACCAGTTCCTTGCTGGTGGAGTGCCTTAGTTTTCATGCCTCTTATAAAGAGCTTGTGGATTCACACCAGAAAGAAAGCTGGAAAAAACCAGTATAATTTATGTGCCACATTGCAAATTCATCTGTGAGATATCTATTAGCATCAGTAACCAAGACAGAAATTTGGTTCTGGTAGTCTAACTGTGCCCCCCGAATAAAACGAAACTGTCTCTGATTTCTTTCTGTTACAAAAATGTGCATGTTCGGGGGAAGAATTCTGAACCGGTTTGGAAATAAGGATTCTAGTAGTAGATATATATCCTTATGCAACTGCTTGTGGGCGTGCAGACATTTTTATCGTTTATTTCTTTGATATTTTAAAAATAAAATAAGGATGAGTTTTCCTTATTCAGACTTTCATTTATTTATTGTTAAAAGGAATAAAACATTCTCTAGTCTCTTTAGAATAGATTTAAGGCAGAGGACACTTGAACTGTTATGGGTTTTTTTTTAGTTTATATGTGTAATTTTGTATATTTTTATTATTGTATATTTTGTAAGAAAAGCTTACTTATATCTGACTGAAAATCAAGGACCATTCAATCTCGGTCTGAATGTACTGAACCTCGGTCACCTTTCATTGAATGTAGGAGAGAAATCAAATAGACCTCCTCCACTAACACCTCTCTAATAATACGAAGGATATGGCCTCCTGCTTGCAAAAAGAAATAATGCTTTTCTTTGCCATTGTTTCAAGAGTTCAGAAGAGATGTAGCTGCCCATTTGTTCCCTGTTCAGTCATTCTCCAGAGCTAGAGAGCAACACAGTGCCTCCTCCGCCTGGACCCGTTCAGCTTCCTGTGTGCCACAGCTTAGCTCCCCTCCATAATCCTCTGAACCTGTTGGTCACCACAGACAGTCAGACAAGTCTAAAGGAAAAACTAAGAGTGCAAGATTTTCAGCCCTGCAAGCTGAGATTTTTCGTGTGAAGCAGGGTTTCCCCTGAAAGCACGCTTGACATGTTGAAAAGGTTCTGGAATCTGAGAGTTTATCCTTAACTGGATTGAAAATGTAATTTCCATTGTCTGAATCCTTGCAATTCCAGATCATTTTTAGCAGTAAGAATGTTACTGGGGTTTGTAAAGAATAAACCACTTTTCTTGTTGCACATCGTGATATCGGCAGTTGCCTCAGCAACCATAATTATGAATAATAATTTTTAACACTTTTTAATGGAGATTCCCATACATCCTATGCATTAATTAAGCATCATACTCTCAGTTACAGAAGTGTATCAGAAGCAGATGAAAAAATTGAAGCATTAAGGCCTAGATTCACCCATCTTAAATGGCAATGCAATCACGTAAGTTAAAAACATAGGTATCTGTTACAGACAGTGAAGAACTAACTTGTTCTAGAAGGTGATTCAGTCCTTAACTGACCTGAACTGCAGTTAGGTGCTTCAGAAGTTAGGCAGGATGAAATTGGGTTCTAAAGATTAAATCACTTAACTATCCTTTAATTCTTAAAGCACTACAGAAGATATGCAACTAACCCAAGAACTGATTTTTCAGTCAGTTCCAATTGCCTGTTTCTTCCACAGATCATTCACATGGAGGAAAAAGATGCATATATGGATGGGACAGTCCTATTAAAGCTTCCACACTGAAGTCAAGACATATTTTAATGACAGCATCCCAAACCACAAATTTGCAGAATCTAAAATGACAATACATCTGGTAATGAAAAGTAAATCCCTCTTTACATCTAAAACTAATACCTAAGCAGCAAAAATAATTTTTAAAAGACCTTTTTAATTATTCTCTATAGTAACTTTTTCTTTTAGGATCACCATATGTACCCCATTACCCAGTGATCTCACTTTAAATTTGTATGGCACATTAGGGCCTTATTGTTCTGGATTGCAAAGAGATGCATTAAAATGCCACATATTTTGCTATTTATGCTTCCTTGGCAATTAAAAAAAAAAAAAACCCACAAAAGAAACCCCACACCATGCCATTAACAATGGTTAGTACTAAGGTCACTCTTTCATTTTAAGAAATAGAATAAAAGCATCAGAAAGCTAATAAAATGCAGCACAAAAGTGACACTGGATAGAAGTTTGCAGAGAGGAAGCTGCAGAAATTCAGATTTGTTTGCTGCTGACATCATAGCATGAATTAAATGATCAGTTACTAAGGCAATACCAGAAATACTGTCTTCTGTTTGTCATTAGGTTCCTTCATCTTCCACTTAATTTGTGATTATAGGCTTTAATATCTGACATTAGCTAGGATTTTGGTCAATCTACACAACACCAATACTTGAAAATAAGGTCCCTGGGTTAATCAGCTGGAAATCATTCCTGGAAGTCCCAGCTAATCAAATTTGTACATGCAATCCAGTGATTATATTACCACAGTAAGTTTTAGAACAGATGTTTGATGCTATAGAAGCCTCTTTATAGTAGAATTTAAATCCCCCTTGCTCAGTAATGACACAGGTTATTAAAACACACTTTTTTGGGTGACCTAATTAAAGCATTCTATCAAAAACAATCAAAGCAGCCACCCTTCTACTGATGAGGTTTTCCAACCTCTAAATGCAGCCCTGATGAAAGCACAGCATGAAGAATGGATAAAATTATGATATCTGCTGAGAAATTAGCCTTAAGCACTTGTTAATAAAGGCAAATAGGATTTCACACACCAACGTGTAAACTTTGTAAGTGTGGATTCTCTTTTATTGCCTTTTGCAGCAGGTGAAGTACACTGTTGTAATTATCACTCTGGTATTATTGTTTAATTCATTGTTAGGTCTTTTTAGTGATGGGAAGCCTAGGAGTTAGACTGAGGGCTCTTACTAACCTAGCTGTCTGTCTGCTGGGTAAGCTATAATTCCCTGCACTCCCGTCAGGCTTTTGTTAAATGCAGCCTTAGTCTTCCTGTAGTTAGAGAGTGCAGTTCCTGGGTTCTGGATGCTGCTATTCGGCGGAAGGTTCACCGTGCACTTGGAAACAGAAGTAGGGTTTACTCAGATTGTAAATCCAAATTACTGAGATTTGGATTTAATGCCCAGTAAGATAAAGAATTTTTTTCGCAATGCTTAAATAGAACAGATCCTGGTCAATCCTAAATGGCCAGTCTTGTCACTGTGACTCTGCCTTTCAGACTGTTTTCTGAAGGTGTCTTTCCTTTAGTTGATCATCATTGCTAACAAGCCTAGAGGAAACTGTGGACTTTTTAAGCAACATTTTCCAAATGGGATCTATGAAAAATTATTTGAAAACTAATTTAGATTGAAGTCCTGCAATTTTTAAATATTCTATATTTTTAACACTGACTGGAGAATTGTCAGGTTATATTTATTTTTCTTTCCTATACTTTACCTTTTCATTATGACCTTTCCTTGTGAGGGGGAAAAAAAAAAGAAGAAATTGTTACTTTGACCACAAACAAAAGAAGCAAAATTACAAAACTCCAGTTCATGTACTGGATCTTGATATGATTATATATGGAATTTACCTCTGATTATAGATATCATGGAATAGGTTTTGATCTGTCTTTCTTTCCCAATTCCATGCCCAAATTAGATAGGGTAAATGAGTATTTTAGTGGGGAAAAAAGCTATTTCAAGTCCTACAACTAAATATTTTTTAACCTTTTAATAATACTTTGCACTACAGCAGGTAAATAGTGTTTTTTGTTGTAGCTTTGAAATTTATCCACTCCATCTGAAAGACATGTAGCTGACTGAGAAGCAAAAAGTAAATGAGAGATAAAAAAACCCCACATTCTTTTCTCAGATAATCTACTCTCTTCTTACTCACTTCAAAAATCTAAGAATAATTTTACAGTGCTTCCTTCTTTTCATCTGTGATCCTTAGGCTAAGTAGTACATCTCAGTTTGTATTTAAGTGGCTAAATTGCGGTGTAAATTTACCCTCCAAAAGGGAGTGGTCCCACCCAAACAGCTTACTATGGATAGGTAGTTGCACACAAAACTCCCCAAACCATGAGCTGCCGTTGTCTAGGAAAACACTATCTGGCACGGAAAAATCATATCCCAGCATGTGGCTATTGCTTAAAGAACAGGGAAAAATGAACAACAGTACTCAGGCCTATGCCTTCAGTGTGCTTTAGCTGTTAGTACAGACGTAACCACTAAGGCTATTTGAGCAATGCAAAGTGGCTCATTGTGAATATCTGATTTTTAGTTAGTTAGTTTTTACTGACTGGTACTAGCTCAGTATTTTCATTTTGGCACAGCTCTTATGTTAGCGTGTTATTCTCTTAATATGATGGGAGCCAGATCTATTTGGAGGCTTGAAAAGTATACCGACAATGAACCTCTGTAAGTGAAATGCTAATCAACTTATAAAGCATCTGATTTTTAATAAAGATAAAGAGAAAAGTAATTCATTTAACCTGAAAGTTAAATCAGAAGAGGAACTAACAAAAAACTAGTTTTGTTTTTAAGAATGTGATCATTTTTACTGTTTGTATTCACCACTGAGCCAAAAACTGTTGAACTGATTTGCACACAGAGAAACAGTTGATGTTGATGCACCTGTATCTAACATTAAGTGAATAGAGAACAGCTGAACAGAACACACATGAGATGCTTGTTTGTAAGATACTGTCATCTTGTTTAACTCTTCTATGACATTTTGTATAGATATTTCATAAAGTGCCACATCAGTTGCAAGCTAGCTAATATCTCATTGAAAAATTTATTAAAAAGTTCCCAGTTAAAAATATTTATTCTGCACATATTCATTTTTCCTACAAGCTGTCTTCTCTTCTGACATAGCTTTTTAACAGCTTCTTGTAAAACAGCAATGTAATGCTCAGGAGCCTTTCAAAATGCCCACTGGCAAGAAGTGTCTCTTTCTAACATCAGATTTACATTAGACGTGATTGAGGGTATCTTTGTTTGGGGTTTTGTTTGCTTTGTTTTACAGAGAGGCAATATTACCAGTTTGTACTATAAATTAATAGAGCAGACCTTCAGATCCCAGATAGCATTCCCATTCTGTATTAATGGGAAAAATGCCAGCTAGAAAAAAAAAAAAAAAAAAAAAAGATCACTGTCGGCACTGATTCCCTTTATTCCTTTGGTTAGTTCAGAAAACGATAATAAAAAAAAAAAAAATGTTGGTTTTGGATTGAATTGTACTTCCATCCACTAACTCAGACACTTTGAAAACTCATTTTAGACCTGCACACCTACCTACAGTGTGCTTTATGGCACACCAAATAGATAACAAGGTTCCAGATATTTGTACGTACAATCTGCGTAGGGTTTTCTGAAGATAATGCATTTTAATATGAGCAGAGCACTCTTGGGAAATAATGCGTAGTGGAGTCTATGTCTGACCTCACCAATTGTATCTGTCACACTCACCCAAGAGCACACAAGCCAAGTAGCACATAGTTCATTTGCAAAGTCCTCAGAAGGAGGTGATTGTCTTCTCTGATGTCTTCCCTTATGTTTTCAGGAAAATTAATTGAATGACCCATGTTTAGGGCAAGCAGCACAAAGAAAATGGACTAAACCAAAATTGGTGCTGCACTGATACCCAAAATAATACAGCTTTTGTTATGATGATATACATATATCCATATGTAACAGTAAGAAAAAAATTATTTTAAAAAACTTCCAGTAAAATTTTAACCTATTGACTTTTTGGTCATTACTGCTGTCCTTTAACCCAAGCAATTTTATAGTCTATTATATAGTATACTCTTTTTTGTTGTTGTTGTTATGTACTTGTTTATTACTCTCAAAAATAACTTCCCAAAAAAGTTATTTTGAAGGATGATATATTTTAATAGCTTACTGTTTGTCAAAGCTGAATTGTACAATTTTAAGAAAAGAAAAATTACAGCTTAAACTTCAGAGTAATTTTCTTCACCTACTTTGAGTGAGAAACCTTTAGGCATTTATGGACTGAAATGGGAAGTAGAAGACATGACACCTCAAAATTTATCCTCTGGAAACTCTGACCATACTTATAGTCTCATCAAAAAGCTTTGTAAACAGCAGAAATGTGATTCTTCCTGGGCATGACCTTCTTTCACTTTTCAAATTTAACTTTTTGAAAGCTAGTCAGTGTGAAGAGAAAATAAACGCTATTGCTAGTGTCCAAATCTTACGTAGCTTACAGAACATAGTATAGGCTCTAAATATAAGTCCCTGAGTCCTCATAACCCTAAAAATTGAATATTAAGCATCAGACTTAGTTGTGGTTTAGGACTGAAGCATCTGCTTACCTACAAGCTTTCCAAATAGCATAGATGCAAACACTCCTAAGGGGGAATGTAGTGTCAGTAATATCCAGTGCACCTCCTTCAATCTTATTCAAACAGCTTTTTTCATGACTGATAAAACCAGTGGCACTAATATATAATCCATGTAATTCTTGACAACACTGTAAATAGATTACCAAATATAATTTGCATTATTCTGAGAGTTCAGGAAAAAAAGCTATAATGTTGAATGGAAAAGCTGATCTATGAGTATGCTTTTAGAAGTTATTTATATACTCAATAATGTAGCTATAAATTTTCTGTAGGAAATTATTTGGAATTTTAGATATGGGAAGGTCTGAAACCTTTAGACACTGAGTTTTCAGGTGTTTTTTTGTTGTTGTTCTTATTTTTTTTCCTTCCTCCCTGATTTTTTTTTTTTTGCATATTTGTTACTAAAAAATAACAACATAATAATAATAATTAGCAATACAGATCTCAATAAACCCCCCAACATTTTGTTGACATTGAAGGAGAATACCATTATCAGTGAATCCACTAACTCTTGAAATGATGGAAAACTTTTGAAATGTCATACTTCAACACTTTGATATGATTAATTTTAGTTTCTAGTTGAAAACAAATTTTAGCTTTGACATTTAAAACAGTCCAATAGATTACAACAAATATTTTTGTAACAGTTTCTGGAGTTCTTTCTCTTTCTTTCTCATGGCTCGGGTTTTTTTGGTTTGTTTTATTAGGGTTTTTTTTGGTGGTGTGGTTGGTTTTTTTTCATAGTTACAACCTTTTATGACCATTCTTGAGTCCATTCAGGGATGTACGTGACTATAGGAGAAAGGAAGAACTGGGGAATCTGCTTCAGGGTCTCCAATTAATATCTTACATCTTAAAGCTCTCTTAGTAGAACACCAAGGTTTCATAACAGTTAATAATGATACAAAAAATTATTTTCCCTATCCTGTAAAATGAGTTAAAAGGTTTCTATCCCAGTGACAGTCTTCTTGAGATAGATTTTTATAAGCATTTTGCACATACATCTGTGGGGGAAAAAAACGTAGAGCAAAACCTACTCTAGCTATTTAGCTGTATATGTTTCTAAAATGTTTGTATGATGCACAAAATCTGTTTATCTGGGTGCAGAATGACCATTCCCCATACTTATTCATAAGTCTTTTAGATTATGCATGAGAAAAGGTGTGCAATTAAGTTGTTAGACCCTCTTCCCTGGTGTTATTAGTTGAAGTTAGTTGAGAAGCACACGGTGCATCTCTCATTTCTCTGTCCACATTAAAAACGCTGTATGTATAGGACCTGTGTGCAAGTTTGTGCATGTGTATCTATCTGCTGATAGACACCCACATAACATGCGTCTTGCACTACATAAATTACTAATAAATAGTAGGTCAGATTCATGAATAAATTCCAGCTGTGTCATACTGCTCCATCCAATATAAACCAGCTGTATGCAAATCTCATCTGGCTGATTCAGATGGATTTACAGCTATTTTGGCTTGGTGACACCACACAAATCAGCCCATGTATATGGATGAGATTTGGCCAATGCCTCCTCTGAAATTGCCCAAAATGTGTAAGAAAATCTAAACCTTTCAACAATTGTTTTAAACATCCACCTTAAAAATTAGAATCTGAAGAGATAAGGTCATATTAGTGAAGATAGCCAGTAAAGGTTAACCATTTCAATAGTACATCTGTAAGAAGTTAAAGTACACTGCAGCAATTAAACTCATGAATATAGGTCAGCACTCTAATCCCATGTCTAGATTAATCTGATCTACAAAAAGGACAACTTTTAAACATTACAATTTTTTTCCCAGTGCATATTCACTGTAAAGCTCAATGTGAAATCAAAACACCTGAAAAAGAGATAAAATCCATTTTGTTAGCAAAACAAACTTCATCAGAGACAATCTTGTAAATTATCTGTAGCTTAAAAACATATTTCTGCCTATTCCTGAAAAAGATCTTTGTAAGATCAGAGGCCTATTAAAAAGCAGAAATGTTCAACATCTGTTGCTGTGTTACATGAAGGCAAGACAAAGATAAATTAATACCATATGTGAAGGAATATGATTCAAAAATCCAGATTTGTTGGAATTTCCCCAAATAGGTTGCCAGGTTTGTATAATAAATAAAATCAAAGATAAAAGATTTTTTTTTTTATTCTCATCCTAAAAAATTAAGAAATCTCTCAATCAAAAAATAGAAAATTATGATTTATATATAGTATAAAATATCTATTACATTCAAGGAAGTGAACTGGTGTATAAAATAAAAGAATGAGTTAAAAAAATAATGTTAAAAAAGTATTTAGATTGAATGATGTCTTAGGAGAAACAGGACAAAGTACATAACAATATTGCAATTTGCCTTTGGCATTTGTGTTTCCATCTAGCTTTGAGACACTACAGCATTTCAAAAAACTCTTCTGTCAGGAAAGGTTATGTCCTAGGCTATGGCTTGTAAATTTTTCTTTTCTTTTCCAAGGGAGTCTGCATTGGAGTATTCCCATGAAGAACCAGGCGATTCACATGTCATGGGCTCACACTGCATTTCATGGGCAATCAGGTTATGGGATATCGACAAAGCAAGATGATGATGTACAAAAAAGGCATTCCAGTTCCATGCTGCAGTAGACACCAGCTTTTTTAGATTGCTGACATGCTGTTTTGTAGATCAGTCTCCTTGTAGCTTCACATGTTCTGTCGTAGTGCTGCCTTCCAGATACCTGACTTCAAGGACACCTCAGCCACGCATTCTTTCTTAGCTACGGGTTCTTGATCAAACTGTGTAGTCATTTATTGCCCCTACATTCTCCCAGACAGAGGTCAGAATTTGCTCCAAGGTATTTGTGGAGTATGTTCTACGGTTCATACAGAAGTGGCAGCCTCTTCACTAATACAGGTAGTTCAGGCCTACTTTGTGGCTGATAGAACATGGCTGACTGTAATCCTAGACATAATGCCTAGCTGCTGTCTGGGATTGCTGTAAGACAGATGAGGTGGTTCTCCTTGATTTCTTTTGGTCAGGGAGACTAAAAAATCCAATTGAAAATGTTTATAGAATAAAGCAGTAATTAAGATACTGACAAATTAAGGGAAAGCTTAAGATGTTTCAGTAAGTTTAATTGATTTTGAAATTTGATGAGATTCTAGGCAAGGGAAAAGAATGTTTGACTCTTAAAAAAAGCATAGTTAATGGTTAAGTATCCTCTTACTAAAATGGTGTTAAAAAACCAAAGTTCATACATGAAAAAACCCACCCAACCAACCACCATCCTCTGGTGTTGCTGACAGTCCTGTGAAGCCACTGCCACTCTGTTCCAGCTTGACAAGTAAAAGCTAAGTGGTTTGCACAGCAGTGTTGCTTACGCAGGCCAGGGAAGAATGGAGATCACTGTGCTAGATTGTACCTTGAGGCTTCTATAAGGTTGGTCTAAGCCTCTTCACTAGAAATACGACTAATAAATCTCACCCAAAAAGTGTTTCTATCACTTTCCCTTCCGTTTTAAACACAAGATTGAAAAAAACCCTAAAAACTTTGTTAGGGGCATCTGCATTTTGGTCATTGGTGCAGTGTAAGATCTGGGGGGTGGGTGAGCTGTAAAGTTAACTATTTCTTCTTTCTACCACTATACATGTGTTTGATCCGTTTGGGTATTATCCCAAAGAGCCCTATTGAACCTAGAGACTTGTATGATAATTGTGAACAAGAAAAGATTAGGAGAGTAGTTAGTGGAAGAGAAGTCCCTGGTGTCTTTCTCATTTATATTAATGTGCATTCACAACTATAAGTATCTTCAGAGATATCAGTCTGGACTGACCTGCATGGATGTGTCTGAAAGTGTTATATGAGCCTCTTTTTTAAGACCTTGATTAAATGAACTGTTCTTAGAGGTTTAAAGAAACACTTGGGAACAATGTGAATACAGTATTAAAAGAATTCATCTGCAGCGTGAAATAATACATGATTTTACACTGAAAAGTTATTCTGAATTTATTTTTTAAACAGCCATCAAAATGCAGCAATGAATTTTCATTTATCAGTGCTAGATTACTTTAATTTCAATAGCACAGAATGTGATTCAAAGAAGCTCTGGATTCAGAGCTTGAAGGTCAGACTGGACCTTCAAAGAAAATTCACATGGTTTGCTTTACTATTAATATATAGGTTTTCAATGAATTCCTAAACTCTCAGTTTGAGGTGGAAGTGCCCTTTATGTGACCCTCTCCATCAGAAAAATGTTCATTTGCAGTGCAGTGAAACATATGGTTTTCTGACTTTTGGAAACAATATGGAAAACAAAACTTTCTCCAGCCATATTTTATTTTAATTTTTCAACTTTGGAACTGTGGAAATCTCACAGGCCATCCCCTTCTAAATTTATGAGGCTGCCTATATTTCTTTTTTTGTGTAGCTGCAAAGTATTTTAAAAGGCTTCCTATATAAATCAGGAAGAATAAGAAAAGTGGATAAAATCAGGTTTTATATGCAAATTATAACATCAAAGTATATAACATCTACTGATAGATCATATTAAGAATTTTTATCACTATGTGGTGGATTTATGAAAAGAAAATCTTAAGAAACAGCAAAAGAACACGGTATCACCCCAAGTCAATACTTTGGAAGGCTGTATTGTTTTTGTCACATTTATATTTCATATGTAAATCTTGGTATATTTACAATTTTTTCTCACTGAGATATTTTTCCAATGCAAGTATTGCCCAATTTTAAAACATTCAATTTTCATCAGCAGTTCATGGAAGAAGTAAAATTTAAATAAGTCAGAATAGCAGAAGATTTAAAACATGCTGATCATTTAAATGTGTATCTTAAGTGTACTGTCTATAAAATCCTAACGTCACAACTGACATCAATATTAAAAATTTGCCCCTCTCTCATACACACTTACAAAAGCAGGACGTATGGCAGTATGACTGGAGTGAGCAGTTGAATGCCGCTGTGAATCCTTTCCCTATATTTCTAGTTTTCCCACATCTGGAGTCTCCAAACGGCATCTGTTGTGATCGCTGAGAGAAAAACGGTTGCTTTTCCAATTTAGAAAAGACTGTAAGTGGTAGAGCGAATGACCCTATATGCATCACGGGGCCAGTACTTGGAAAAAAAGTATATAATTTTATATAAGGAATTAGTCTTTTGCCGGTTTGTTCTCTATTGTACTCTTGCAACTTTGATTTAGTCATCAAATCCTTGAAAAAAATCAAGGTGGGAAAAGAAAGCTGAAATACTGAATAATGTCATCTAATTTTTAATGTTAAATTAACAGCAGTAAAAAAAACAGTGGCAAAACTATCAATTTTAAGATAATCACAAAGTATTGTGATGAAAAGTCAGCCCAAGTGCTTACTAAAAAGGGAACATCTAAGTATATAATCACTTACACAGTCTACTTATGCTGACCACCCTCAAGTAATAAGAGCACAATACCAATCAAGAGGTTGATTTCAGTAACTTCCCATTTCAGTGAGGACATAAACCCTGCCCTTCAGCTTTGGCAAAAGCAACACCGCTGGAGAGCTTACTGCTTTCGCATAGATGGGTGTCATAACATATGCTGGTGGATCACCTTTACCCACAATTAAACAGCTGCAAAGCACCTAATCTCACTGTACAGAGGGCAGCCGTTAATGCCTAACCTTCGTTATCCAGGATAACTACCTCCTTTACTGATAGGGTTTATCTGAGCCAACTCATTCACCTGAGTTCCATTCATTCTCTCACAGCTAGAATTCGAGTCATAGTACTTGAAGTTGAGCTGACTCCTATGAATGATCTATAGATGGTTTGAATTCCTGCCAAAGAAAATATATCTACTGAGGAAAGGAAGAGGAGGGGGGGAAGCAATAAAAGAATAAGCTTTATGGGAAGAGCAGCCTCTTTTCCCATAAATGTTGAATCAATCCATTATATTTGTGATAATCAATGCCATGGATCCTTTTCATGTCAAGGTAAAAAAAAAAATTTAAAAAAAAGCCTTGGTAAAGAGGCAAATCATTATTAATTCATTCATTGCCATAGCATTAATCATGATAAGCTAATGTGATATTAATGTGGCTGTAATACATACTTCCATAGGAATTTCACTGTAATATAGGAATTAACTAATGTACCATGGTTTTAAAGAGTGACGTAAATTGATAAATAACACTCAAAAGCTTTTTAAATAGGGGTAGGTATGAATCTACTGACATGCTACCTTCTGGTGGACGGGAGGGTGCCCACATCCCACTCCCATGCCCACACTTGCAGGTAGGCTAACGTTCTGTTTTGCATTTTCCATGAGTTATTGCCTACAGCAACAGCCAGGCAGCTTTTCAACATTGTGGTCCTGTTCCAGGAAATATTGATATGGGAGATCAGTAGTTCTGGGAATGGAATCAAAGCTGTGATTATGCTTGTTGGTGTCTAGGAGGAGTTTGGGACTCATGTGTGCAGTGTTCTGAAAACCCTTGCACACAGAGGGAGAGGACCGCTTCATAGATATGCCTCCCATGAGAATCCTCAAAACTGACTTCTGCCGTATTCTTACGTTATGGGTAATAATTCAAAGCAGACACATCCTACCTCCTCTAGAGATATTCAAAACCCTCCTGGGTGCAATTCTGCGCAACCTGCTCTAGGAGAACCTGCTTTAGCATGGTGTTGGACTAGATGATCTCCAGAGGTCCCTTCCAACCCCAACAATTCTGTGATTCTATGTGACCAGTTCTTGACTGCAGATGATACGGCATGGGGAACTGCATTAAAAAATAGAAAATGACCTTCTCCTTACAGAGTCCTTCCTACTCAACACAGCACCGAGTTTGATGAGGTTTGCAGCTGAGGTCATCAGTGTTGGGGACCAAATCTTGTTAGAAAGCCATGAAATGGGAGGAATGGAAAACCAAAATATGAGAGTGCATAAGAAAAACAATGAAACAAAAATAGTAATCCAACTTCATACTTAAAGCACTGTGTAGATCCACTGCATCCCTTATCTCACCGAACATTTATACTCCACAGAAAGTTGTAAAACCCTAAGACGATGATGATAATCCCACTTTGAACGGTAAATTGGACTAAACCACTAGTAGTTCCTTTCAATCAACATTTTCATGTGTATATGATACAAATTATCAGCAGAAAGAGAATACAATTTTCTAGTATAATATACTAGATTTTTTTCCCTGAAGTATTACCTGCACATTACCAGAAATACGAAATGCATTTGGGATATAATTAGGGATTTTCCAGTCAATAAATACTGCTGTTATACTGAAAATGTTCTATGTTTCATTAAAAAACATATGTTTATTTTAATGTGTGGGTTTAATGAATTTAATCTTCCAGATATATCCATTTTCAAAACATTTCAGCCTTAGAAATTAAATTATTTCTGTAACTACACTCCAAAGCTCAAAACAGGTAAGTTCCTTAGTTTCTAAATATGTATATTTATGCCTTCTTTGAATGAACAATGCTCAGTGTGGTAATGAGCCTGTATTTTAGCAGCATACACTGTATCTTTGGTTCTGCATTTCTGAATTCTTCGTTCATATTTGTAGACACCTTGCATATTCAGAGCACTAATGTGGAACCAGTTTTTCTTTAGGATATTAATATTAATATTTGTTGTCTACAGCAAAGGCAGTGGTAGGATTTAATCTGAAATACTTTCACAGCAAACTAGTATAAAGTATACTTAGTATGAACTTTCAGACTGCTTCTGACAAATTTTTGCTCCATTTAATGCAGCAGCAATGCAGTTTGGTCTGCTTGGGTAACTGGAAGCAAAAATTGCTGCATTTTAAAAAAATCTTTCAGAAATTTTCTCTGCCATTCTGTACCTCAGGATCATTTTTCAGTTTCTACTCTTTAAAATACAATGATATATATAGAAATATCCAGAAATTTTTTAGCTCATGGTGGGAAGGCAAGGGGGAAACAACAGTTCCACAAGGTTAAAAGTCATTAATATAGCTTGGAGCCACCAACAATATTTCTATCCAATACCATAGCATATTACCATGAGAAATTCTTCTTATTTTCCTGTTAATCAGCAGTACTATTCAGTGTGTACAGGACTGCTATACCTTAACTGGACAGTTAACACTTTCTGACTTTCATCTTTTGTTTGTCTTCCTAGGTAACTGATAACCCTCAGGGAAAGCACACTTTTTATAAATGCATAATACAATAGGACCCAGATCATTCTTGACACCTTTACTGAAATCACACCAAGTGGTCATAAGCAACTAGTAAAAATGAATTTTTTCAGTGGATGAGAGTTGTGATAAACCTGAAAGATTAACATTTCTGTTAAAACCACAGATATAATCTATTCATTGCATAATCTGGATCACCAAAGGAACATCACAATATTTTCTATTACAGGAAAACAAAGGTGTTTTGAAGGTATTTTTGTTAAAAAACTTCAGTATAAGAGCATGAACAACTTTGTCTAAAGATCATGACTGAGCTGGTATTTTCTGCAAGCTTCTGAGTGCTTTTGTATCAACAGAGAAAGTTATACACCTGAAGGTAAAGGGGCTCAGTGGACATGGGGTATAATTTGACTATACTCTGAAGTGTTCTCTTAACATCAAGAAATATCACTTTCATATGCCTGTAATATTAATTTTAAATTAGTTTGATTTATTCTTTTAAAAACCAGGAGAAAAAAAAACCCAGTACTTTAAAAGTGTTCCATATTAAGCAGGGGTTATTAACATTGACAGAATTAGCTTGAATTAAATCATCAATATTATAATGTTGATTTTATTTCAGTTACCTGGCTATTTCCCTTATTTTTTTGAAACTATTACTGGCACATAAAAATAATACAAACAATGGGCACCTTATTGTTCTTTCTCTTCAATTGTTTCAATTTCAAGTCTTTTAACAACAGGCATAGTTTTCAGTCCATTTCTGATACAATGGCTGCAATTGGGGAAAAAAAAATGTAGACTAATGTGAACTTCAGTAACTGTTATTCTCATAATAAATAACAGGCATCTTATATCTTCATCATGTTTGGAATTTTCTTAGCAAATGGATTGGGAATTTACCTTCTTTTTTTTTTTTTTTTTTTTTTTGAGAAACCAGACAAAAACGTAACATTCCTGAAAGCTCTCAGTAAGCCTCAAAATCTCTTGATGATATCCAGAAACATGGTGTTTCTTGGTTTATTTTGTTTTTAGAAATGGAAAAATAATTATAAAACATATTGTGCTAATAAATCAAAAAAGCGCTTGAAATAATCTCATAAAATGTTATGGCTTAAATAATGCCCTTCATCAGTATTCTTTGTTTAACATTTTATGTTTATTGATAAATGAAGATGCATTTAAATAATTCAAACAAAACATTAGCTGCAAGCAAGGAATTAATAATTGATAGGACTGGAAGGGCTTTTTTTCACTTGGGAAATAGATAATATTAGCTTAATGTGGGGTTGTAGGAACAGAGGAAATGTAATGGATCTGCCTGCTTTAAACTGATGATGGTTATTGTGGTCTGAAAGTTGCTACAAAGGCAAAAGCAGGACAGCTCTGTAACTGCAATAGATTTCACTCATAGGAGCTGACAATGCAAATTGTGGTTTGATATGCCAGGTTTATACATGGAAAGGGATCTAATAAACTTAACATACAACAGGAAAAAAATAAATGCTTTTAAATTTAAATTTGAGAATTTTAAAAGGACAAAAACACAACAGTTATGGTGTCTAAAAATATTTGGATTCCCACCCCACCCTTCAGTCTCATCTTTTATGAATATTTTCATCCATAGTTTTCTTTAAGGCAGGGAACCACTGTTAAGAAAACTGTTACACAGAAGCCAATGCATTCCTGAGGATTCTCAGAGGAAGAGCATTTAGTCTAGAAACACTCATCATAAGCTTTTATTTAGATTTGCCTGTAAAGAAGCCAAACTCTTCCAGCTGTGCATTTCAGCATGGCAGCTTCTTCTCTGGAGATGTAGAAAAACAGCTTCGTCACATCCTCTGTTAGGAGGGAAATTTCTGTTGGTGATGCTCAAGTTGTGTCTGGTGATAGCAAAACCCACAGAATTACTCTGAAATTACTGTGCAAATCCCATTTCCATTTGCTTTTGGAGATACCAGATTCACAATGATCTAAAAGTTTACCAGATGACATTTTCATTTCTGTGTGGTATTTGTGAAGCTACAATCCAGATGTGCATACTACATTCTAGCAGCCAGTAATCTCATTTGCACATTTAACCAAGATTTGACTTTATAGTTTGATACACAAAACCAAATCTAAAATAAAAAGATAAAATAAAAATACTGAGGCATAAATCTACAATAATTTCATAGATGCTATTGGTCCAACAACATAAGATTATAATCAGGTATTTTATTACACAATTAGAAAATTAATATACTTCTAACAGAAGACCTTTTAGACAGTCATGAACAAGAGTATAAAAAACTATAATCTGATCTGAAAACGAATAGTATTTTCCAGGTTTTAAAATGAAGTTCAAAAAATCATAGCACTATCATACTTGACGCTGACTACTAGAAATCATGTCATTATGGTATCAGGAGGTTTTGCTTAAAGGTAGTGTTAAAACAACCAGACACTTCTAATAAAAACATCAAATAGAGCACTCTTCATTACTTCAATTTGTTGTATCTTGTGTCATCACTTACAAAAAATGAGTGTGCCATATTACTGAAAATGAACAGTTGTGTTTTCTACCTATTTTCCACAGGGGTAAATGGTTATAAAGGGATCAAGGCAGTGAAAAATCAAGTTCTGTATCTCTAGCTGCGTGTGCCAAGTTCATACCTGAGCATCTCCCAGAATAGGTTTTCTTAAACAGACAGATTGTAAGCCTGTACAAAATTGATTTCAGAAATGCAAATGGGAGAAAGCAGCTTTGTTTTCCAGCCATTGCAACACTCGACATGACATTTAGATAGACTTGCTTGCATTGACAGTAGGCACATATGTCTACTATTTTGTTTTAAAATATATGTATTGCTTTTAATAACAACATTACAGCTGTTCACAAAATGACGCCTCTAGACAGAAGCACTACAATGAATAAAGAGTATCAACAGAAGGACTGTATCTGCATGCAACTCTTACAGTTGCCAAGAAATGAAGATATAACATATGGTCACTTTGTAAAGGTGAGCTGAACAAAAAACAAGCAGCAACCTAGCCAATTTTTGTCATGTGAATTCTCCTGTTCAAAACCCAATTTAGTTTCATATCATTCTTGCTAATTTGAATGATATATTTATTAAAATATGAAACAGCCAGCCCTGCAACTGGGAAAACAATTTAAAAATAAATTTGTGCAATGGTACGTTGCCAGTTTTTCACTTGTCTAGAGCTATCCTTTAAAAATTAATGTATAATTTTGCAACAGAAGAATCGAATGCTATTAACAGCTTGCTAGTGTGAAGAGAGGAAGTTGTAACTTATATTAAATATCCCACTGTTGATATGCCTATGAATGCCTTCCCTTGATTTATCTGTTTATTGAACTGCCTTGGAAGGGCCACTTCTCATAGGAATGCACAGGGGAATGTTAACATAACCCAAGTCTCCTTGATAATCTTTCTGGACATCACCCAGAAAATGACAAGATTTAGGAAAAAAGTTACAAGCTTGGAAATGTTTAATTTCCCAACTTAACAATTTATAGATTCTGTAAGGAAAGTGTGGACTCCAGACAAGCTGCTGTTTTAGGCAACATTACTGCTTTTGTACCTGAATAGCCAACAAAAATTCAGAGTTGTGGGGGTTTTTTTCCATCAACAGAAAAAAAAATTGAATCCTTGATATAATTCTGTTTACTGATAATGAACATATACATCTCTGGCTCCCTGACTGCCTGAGGAAAACAATGGGAATGAAGGGTTGTTTAGCTCACTGCACTCTATCCCAAGCTGTTCTTTCCTTTCTTTTTTTGGTATTTCAGATCTTTTTGTGGATGCATTCTACAGCGCCTTTTGTACATGCTATTTTCTCAACGTTTCCTCTCCAATTGTCTAATTGTAAATCTCCCACTTGTCCGCAAAAGCAGAAACCTTGACAAACAGTAACCTGCACTTACATATGTGTTGTTTGGGATTATGAGATATGCCTGTGCTTAGAATAGAAGCCATCACTTTTCCAGCTCCCTTGTTTAAGACTTAGAAGCCATCACTTTTCCAGCTCCCTTGTTTAAGACTTTTGTTATTTAAACTACGTCACACAGAGAAGTTAGTTACTTGCTTTATTTCCAATGCATTTCAGTCACCTTACCAAGACTACTTATAATGTGGGCAACAGCATATTGCAAGATTGTTTATTCCAAACTAAGAGTTACAGTGTTCCTTAGCAAGACCCAGCTGTTATTTGGCCAGCATAGCTGGCCTAAAGAACTCCTTTTGCCTTCATTGCACCTGAATTATCTCTTCTCAGTTTCTGTAACCCAGAAGGTTAAATGACAAAAACAACAAAGGAAGGGGAAAAAAAAAAAAAAAAGAAGGAAAAATAAAAAAAACCCCACAAATCATGTGTATGACTTTTCTCGAGAATTAATTCTCCTCCAATTTATCTGTTATATCCATACTAATTCTTTTCAAAAGATTTCTTACTAAGTATACTAGAAGTACTGAGGAAGCATTTAGGCCCTTGCTGTGATAAAGAACTGGAAGAGCTGTGCACTCCAGTTCCCTAGAAAAACTGTCACAGCCAATACCGTCTGTACAAATAACGGGCAGAAACGTTAACTTATCACATTAAACTGGAAAGAAATCTATCAGGCAGGAAAAATAATTGTCACTGCACCTCTGACATAGTCCTTATGAAAGAGGAGGACATGCGCGAGAGAGAGAAAAATGCCAGTCTGCATCTCAGAGCAGCTACCGACTTCCCGGGAGCAACTGAATGGCTGTGGCAGGGGTTTCTGCCCCAACCGTTGTAGCTATTTCAGACTCCGGAGTCAATGCCCATGTAAAGCTCCAGGTCATCGCACTAGCTGCTGGTCAGAGCAAGAATAAGATTTGTTAAGACTGCTAACATTTGCATCTGGGTCAATAGGACAGAGCAGTGGGAGGGCTGAGGAAAGATCAGCACTCGCTAATTAGGACAGTGCACAGCTATCCCCATCTAAGAAGCATCTTTTGGTTTAGGATAGATGTTATGGGCAATATCAAACAAAATACCCAGCAGTGCAATTTTTTGGTTGATCAGGTAGCCACCAAATGTTCAGGCAGTTCTGCAGGGGAATCGAGCACCACAGCAGTCTGCCTGCACACATTGCAGAAAGTACGAGACCCTCTCTTTTAAGATCTTTCTAGAAGAAAGCTTAACTTTAACTCACTGCTTTTCATGGCTATAGGGTGAAGGAGTTTGCATTTACAGTGGTAAATTCAAAATATTAAACTGAACCCATGGTGCTGTCAGTCTGTTTTCTAAGAAGAACACAATGCCCAGAGTCTACTGCATAGCCACTGCGAGTGTGGCTTGCATTAACCCACAGTAACACCACTTTCCAACCCAAGTGCAATCACTGAAGTCAATGTACCACTAGTAATTAGGGGGGATGATGAGTCAGCCTTTTCTCTTTATGATAACAGGAAAAATAGCTCATGTAATGCAACACTGTACATTGATCCTTTTTTGATCAAGGGAAAAAGATTTGGCAGAGGCATCAGATCATCAGGAAAAGAGGCAAGTGTATATTTCTATACAGCTTTGATAAGCTAGTCCCTTGTGCATTAGATTGTGCTCTAATCGCTTCAGCACTCCAAAATATAGCCAAATAAAAGTGAGTCCAGTGCCAGCTGAAGAAATAACTGTAATATTGAGAGCTGCGACCTCAATTTAAGAAAAGCTGGATGAAAAAATATATTACCTCAAGTGAGGATTAAGTGATAACATGATAATTATCTTTCCATTTCTAAAGATTTCTTGAGTTGAAAAAAAAATATTTGTGGGATTGAAAGGCTATATGAGAAAAATATGACAAATTTTAGTATGGATAAATTTTTGGTGAATTTCAGAAAAGACTTGCTTAGCTTTCCATAAGCTATGAAGTATTTTCTCATGGGACATGGAGAAAGTCTGGGACTTCTTAGAAAACCTGAATAACATATGGAAAGATTTACTGCAGTGCTGCAGGTGTGACTGTCTTTTAGTTCTAATTCCTTTCTGGGTTTTTGTGTGTTACAAAACATCCATCTGGACATTCAAGTTGTATTGGAGACATGGGACTTAAGCTGTATTATGATAGTTTTGTATAGTAGTTTCCTTATTCTTATTTACTTCTTTGTTTGTTTGGGTTTTTATAACCTTGTTCTGTGAGGTATTAATTCTTTACTACAACTTTTTCTGTTGGAATGTTCCAGTTCCAGAAAAATTAAATTACATAAAACATATTTAATACTCACTTTAAAAAAGGAGTTTAAAGGTATTTTTGATAAGGATGAGGATTTGTTGGAATGTAACATTTTCATATCATGTTCTTAAATTATTTTCAATTAATGCTGACCAATTTAAACCTAAATAAATCTCAGTAAAGAAGAAAGATTTCAACTGAACATCTCATTTTGAAAATTCAAAACTATTTTTTTCCTTCAGAATTCAAATTTAAGGATACTTTGAGTTCTTTTCTCTACATTCTGTCTAATTTAGGCCCTACCCCTGAACTTTTAAAGTTTCCAAGAAAAAATAAACATTTCCTCTTCAACTTACTGGAAGCATACTTAATTCTTCTACTTCACAAGTTGCTGTTTCTTTTAGTTATTATTTATTTTGTTTCATTATCTTATTTTAATTATTTGTTCTGCTTCAATGTATTCAGAGGCTTTCCAAGACACTCACTGTAGCTTCCCGATTTTGAAAGAATGTTCTGTTTCTCTGGTCTGCCTCCTTTACAGCACTGAATAATGATAAACAGATCTTGCAAAAAATCTCTTCACTGATGTTTAAATTGAGGAACAAAATTCAGAGATAAGGTATCACTTTTCACGAAACATGTTACTCTAGCTTTATATCCTACATCTTGATTTGATGCAATGTTTATAACAACACATTTTATGTATAATGCCATGAAGTGATGACAATCTGCTCTACTGTCATGGTGTGATGTTGAATTAATAGGAAATAAGGTGAGGGCAGAGCAGGCAATCATTGTATGTGTTAGATTCATGATTAACCATTGGGTACTTAATAAAGTCTTACTCTACAGAACAGACTGCCAAATATTTTTGTCACTTGTACAATATTTTGTCAAGATATAGGACCTTGAAAGTCACCTTTAGAGTTATCTTAATATTTCATGCAACTAGGACTAACACAGCTTTTATGCACTTCAGCAAGAACACACCTGATGCGTAAAATAATCACTAATAGATACAGGAATTCCTAAAAATAGATTGTATACAGTGAAGCATGTTGCAAAAGAATGCACTTAATTTCTTTCAATTTAACTAAACATAGTGCATGATATTAATTAATTATGCTAGAATGTTTTTCCTTAAATAGAAAATAGAATAATTGGTGCATACCATTTCCATCACAGTTTGTGAAATCTGTTTGGCAGATTACCGAGCTCAAAAGCACTTGCTCAGCTTCAAGATCATCAACTGCTTTCTGCAAAATTATTAGTTGCTTGGCTTGCTGCACTATTTTAAGAACATCACGCATGCCCTCAGTGCAGAGAAGGCTTATCATGCTGTAAACTAGTTTGTCCTTCTTATCTTGCAGTGCATCTACTTAGAACTTTTGCAACTGTGTTAAAGATCATCAGCCATTCTTCCTTACAGACCATAGTTATCTAAAAAACTCAGGCTCATTCTCAGTACCCGTTGATATGACTATTGTCTCTATGATAAGGAAACTGTAGTCAAAAATGCAGTATCACACAATCCTAGGTGAGATAAGGGAGCACAACAAACAAGAAGATTCCTACCCCACAAAGCTTACGCTCCAGGTATGAACAAGAAACAGTAAGTATAAACAAATAAAAATACTGGTCATTTAACAGTTACTCACCCCCAAAACAACTTTTCTTAAACTTTTTCTAGACATGACAGTAAAAGAGAGTTTAAAAGACATGTTGAGAGTAGACAGAAAAATAGTTTCACAGATACTGTTCTCAGGCATGAAGAGTAGCAGAAAGGAAAGAAATAAGGTGCCTGCTTCAAATTTAACTAAGAAATGAAGCTCTCAAGAGGAGGTTAGCTAGAAGCAGGTGTAAATATATTGACAGCAATTTGAGGTGATCTGGTGGGACTAGGCTATGAAGAATCTGGTGAATGAAGGAAAAAAAAAAAAAAAAAGAAGCTTCTCTTCTTCATCTCAATGGGCTGTGCTCAACAGAGAAGAGGTTTCAGCAGGGCCTCTTTTATATAGCATCAAGAAAATTTTGCCTGCTTATTCCACCTGAAATTTGTTAGAATAGTGATTAGGTAGTAGTGAGTGAAAGCACTCACCATCAAAAAGGAGCAAGCAATTATGACCCAAGGTGTTTCAATGCCTAACTGAAATCCATGTTTGGGCAGATTATCACAGGTCAGGGATATCAAATGGTAACACAGTTTAATGACATTAAGAGCCTTCACCTTCACACATTTTGCAGATGTCTGTGCATTAGTTTCCGTGTTTGCATCATATGGCTGAACACAGTCTTTGTCAACCAGCATTAGAAATACAGTATCTAGGAAATAATTTATTTCAGATGTCTTTATTTCAAGCCTTTCAATTTTACTTGTGTTAGCCATAGAAATATCTTACTGCAATAGTAAGGAAACTAAATTTTGTCACATCCCTGCTACTATGGACTGAAAGTTAACTAAATAATTATGGTGCCCCCCAGAAATAAATCCAATTGAATCTATGCTACTCTGAAAGAAAAAACTAAGAGTCATATGCAGAAGCCTATATTTTTAAAGGTCATATAACATCTTGTAAAAGTCAGATTTTCCTCTAGAAAGTTTAAACTTATTTTTATAAAGCCTTTATGCACCTTTATAGATGTGAGATTCATGCTTGTATTCTCTAGGACTTTCCTCTGAGGAAAAAAACAAAATAATCAACTTTTTATCTTAAGAGAGGTTATATAGCATATATTGTTATTAACAATCCACAGCTGCAACAGGAAGTTTAGACTTCTATTGAACAACTGCCTAAAAGCTTTATTTTATCAGTTTTAGAAGAGGCTAAAATGTGAGCCTTAATAATAGAAATCCTTCCCTTTTTGTCATCATTCATTCACAAAGTACCCTTTGATTTTCTACAGTATGCTTGCAATGCCTATATAATCTGATTGAATCAAGGCCATGGAATTCTGACCTGTCAGGTCTGCTGCTCAGCCACTTTCTGTCCAAATTTGGTAGTATAAATTCATTGTTGTTTCTCTGTTGTAAATATTTATAGTATTGCAATAGTTTATTGATATTTGGTGCTGCAAAGCCATTATTGGTTTAGTCCCACCTATTGCTTCTGTCAGGAGCCTGCAGATTGCAGGTGTGAGCAAGCCCCACCAACCAATGAACCAACCAATATGAGAGAGGGGAGCAGCTGGGAAACTTTATGGAAAAATAAGAGTGTGAGTCTGAGGGCCACTTGTACTACAGTATGTTCTCTCTATTTTACTGACTACAGTTGCTGAGTTTCATTGTTTCTGTACAGGTAGGAGGTAGGCCAACTTTCAATTATCTGTCAAAGATAAATCATGTAAAAGTCTGTAAAGAATGTGGGTTTTTTTGCTGCTTGAGAAATTGAGGCCTTGTGACATATAAGCTGAATGTTAGTGAAGCTGAGAGATCCTGGAACAAAGGCAATTCTGTGGTTATAAAGGCAACAAATTTTTGCCTTTGGTAACAAAAGATGTTTGGAATAGGCAAGCTTAATCTATTAAATGATAGCTTATTCAAATACTTCTGTTACAAGCAGAATTAAAGTAGGAAGTACGTGGTCTAGCATATTGTCTACAAGCTAGAATACTGGCTTTAAGGAAGTAGAGGGTCAAAATCTCTATTTAGAGTCTCAATAATATTTTTGAACATTGGTCAGGACTTGCAGTCTCAGGCTCTGCTCTAAGCTTCCATGCAAAATAAACATAATCTTATTTACTTTTTTCTTTGTCACTTGCTTTCCCTCCATTTTCCCTTTATTCCAGAACCTTATAGTGATACTGAGACTTGGGTTCTAAAATAATAGTCTCAATAGTATGTTTTTCTCTAAAACAATGAAATGTGTGCTTAACAGAACATGTTGACCAGAAATAACATCGTTATTATAAACCAACTATACTTGTTTGTATATTTGATGTGTCTCATACTCAGTTAATCAAAGGTTAACAGTTATGGCATAAATGCATCGGACAAATTTGTAAGCAAGACACGTATTTTCATTAAAATCCATTTCAAATTTTCATCTTTTTTTTTTCTTATTACACATAAGCAGCAACTGCTGCTTAATTCCCAGCCTGAAAACAAAAAACAATATTAAGAAAATTACAGTCTCTGTGTTCCTTTCACTCCCACAACCCATCTCTTTCTGCCTTTCCACCTGCTATGTCTCTATTTTTTAATGCTAAAGAATATATTTATGTGTAAGAGAAAGCCACAAGAGTAAAAAAGTGCTGTCTGACAAAACAGAGAACAATTAATGAAGAAATAACAAATATCTACAATGGAATGCCTGTTATTTGTCCTGAAATGATGTATTAGGTACAGGAAATCACATTACAATTTGATGTATGTTTCACTTTAAGAGTGATTCTTGGATTGTGGAGGTAGTTTGTGTGTCATATGATGTAAGTACTTTTATTGAGTAGGTAAGTATGTAATAGCTAAAAGCCTCATAAATCAGCTAAATGTTCTCCCAATTTATAGAGAATATTTGATCTGAGAACATTACCGTCTGGTGAGCCACTGAGAAAAGAGAAGACATGAAGAATGATGGAGATGGATATATTGGATAATTTTTTTGGATATATAGTATCTGGGGCTGGCTCTTCATTGCTTGTATCTTTTGTACTCATTAACACCTGTGCAAGTGTAATATGCTACCAAATTAAAGTTTTCTACTCACTTTAACACTTTTATAGCTGCTTCTCACAGGGTGGAGTCACACAGAATGAAACACAGGACAGTTTTTAATACAGAGGTCTTTCTCTTTTAAACAATAGCAGTTAACAAATCATGTTTGAGGATTATTTAAGTATGTGAAATAATCGAAATTAATCTAGCCTTTGTTTTCAGCATTATAGTCAGCCCTATGTTATCAAAGCAAAGTAGTACACTTCTAATTGTAGCTACAAATGACTAACGTTCAGTCTATCTCTGCGTATTAAGTTTTTTATTGGAACTATGAGTGACTTCTTTGAAAACCTATATAAGTACATATTTAACTATATATAAACTATATATCAAAAAGAAACAATACCATATGGATTAACTTTGATTCTCCTTTACAGTATTTTTATGTAGTACTTAAGTGCATTAAAAATATTTCATGTTTAACATCATCTGTCAGTAGTATAATGATCTGTAGACTGTGATGAGTCTATGTATTGACTGAAGCTGAACTTTTGAACCTGTTGCAACATAAGAAAGCAAAGAAGTGTTATATATTTGCCATATTGTAGTTATAGAATTAAACAACTTCTATTTGCTGTGGTTACTCATGAAGACTTGTTGAACATGCCTCTGATTGCTAAATGGGTCCTTCAACATAGTTTTGAAATTGTGAATTGTGAGGTCTCTGATGCTCTGAGGCATTGCCTGTTGGGTTGTTCACCTATTCATATTTTATACAGTTGAATACCTTCCACTTTAAGTCACATCAGAGGCCTTTAAAAACCTTATCTCACTCAAAGCCATATTTCATCTGAAAAGTATGGATACTGGCAGTTTAAAGTTTCTTTTCATTTCTGGGCCACACAAGTGGTATATAAGGCATCCTTTTCCTGGAAAGAAAAAATACTTGTTGTCTGGGTGAAATGTTAAAAATTTCTCCTAATATATGAATTAAAAGCAAATGTCTTGGCATATATAATTCTTTCTGGATATTTTGTCCTGCAGTTTTGGACTGATTCATTGAATTTTGGGGGAGTAAGAGCAAAAGATTACCTAAGAAGTTATGGGGCATACTTCTCCCTGGTTAAACAAAGCATGACGTCAAGTACCTTTGTATTAGAATGCACAAAATTACTTTTACCACGAAACAAGTTTTTTTAAAAAGTGGGTGGTTTGCTATATCTGTGAACAACACATGTTAGGATTAGCATCTTTTCCTCATCTTAGGTACAGGAATATAACCATCCTTTCTTCCTGATCCAGCTCTTGGGTTCACAAACTGCTGTCCATTTGAACTCTTCGGTGCAAAGGCCACACAGTGTCTAACTCAGCTGTAAGCTAATCTTGCCTGAGCATCAGCAGGCACAGCAGTAACAGGGTCAGTGCCACAGAACCCTTCTGTGTTCCTTTACAACCTCTGTCTCTGGGAAGGAATATAGCCTAGTCTTACAAATTAGATCCAGACTGCTAAAGTGACACTCTGTCTCCCACCCCAAGCTGCACTTCTATACGCCATTCCACTTGAATTCTACCAGACCACTTGTAGTGGCTCTGAATGACACTTAAGTTCAATCTGTACTGGTATATGATCTGCTCAGTAAGGTCTATAAAACGCTAACAAGGTTAGTAATTCCTGTTGAAGAATGGTCCTGTTCAGTTATCCTAACAATTCCTCTTTGACCTTAACCTCTCTAGAAAATAGAGATCATGATTTATGTCTTAATTTTAGCTTTCCTTTCTTCAGCGTATAACCAAATCTTTAAATTCCATTTTCCCGAAGCTTTTTCATTTTAAAATGTACCTTCCTCAAAACTCTTCTGCAGTCCTAGTTAGCTACCTAGCTGACTCAAAGTGCCATTTCTTTTTATTTCCTCAAGAAACCTCCTTTGCATGCCAAAACACATGCACATTGAAAACAGCTAAAAATTAAAGCATGACTTCTAAAAGAAAGTCAAGGCTTAGATGCTCAAGGTTTATAGAATGAGAAATAACAGGACAAATGTAAGTCCGCCCCCTTACGCGTGATGATAAGTTCAAGACTGTGATCAGTGTGAGATTTTCCTCAAAATCGAATAAATATCAATGGCAGGTTATTCCAAGTAAAAAATCCTACAGGTCACATTGCTGTTCTTCATTTTTATGTAGTCGTGATGGGTGTTCTATAATTAAAAATCTTCAGGCATTCTTTGGGGAAAAAATGCAAAACACTGAAATGCAGACTGAGATAGCTACAACTGTCACAGTGACACCAGCTGTAGAAAGTGCTAGTGTGTTCATTCTAGTCTAGAAATGAGCTTAATCATAGTATAGATGTTTTGTCATCAGCCTGCTGTCGAGATAAATAATCTTCCTCTACTGTATCTACATGACAAATGTCAGTCAAAGCAAGGCGGAAATAAAATTGCAAGCTATAAAATTTACATACTTGAGAAAAGATTAATTCAAACACCAAACGAAACCATTTGGCTTTGTACTGAATTGCAGTTAATGTTTTCTAAGTAAGACTCGGTCAGACTTATATAACTAAGGAACTGGAAGTTCTAGAAGTAACTATAACCCAATGGCCAATGTAAGAGAAAAGATAATTTTTAGAGTGAAATCTTAGTTATTTGTCCTTATGTTTCTGCTTTAGCTGTGCTCAGAGGTCTTCATCCAACTTCTAGTGAAATCAATGAGAGCTGGAAAAGGCCATCACAGAACAAGCTTTGTGCCAGCAGGTTTTTTTATCTTGATTTAAAAAGAATAGGCATATGGCTTTGAACATGTGAGAGAAAGAGCTGCTGCTTCAGAGAAGGACTATGGGGATGTTTTTTTAAGGCATAAAGGGAATTAGGCACCTATTGCCTATTGTGTCTTTAAAAATACCTGGATTGAAGCCTAATATGACAATATTGCGAAATTGTAAGTACAGATCCCTTCTCAGTGAGCTGATCTTGAAAAAAAATCTATTGTTTATTCACTAATACCGCTTTCCTATTAGGATTGTTTTTACTATTATTTTTAGTGTTTATTAAATATTTAGTATTATTAAAAGACCAATTTAAAAAAAGTAATTCTTAACAACTAAACATAGGAACAACAGTAAATAATAATAATAAAAAAGAATGCTTCAGAACAGTTCACTGTAATAACTTCAAGGGCAACAGAATACCTAGCATAGAACAGAGAGGTTGTGGTAGTTTTTTATTTCTTCCTCAATTCACCTCAGACATAACATTTGGACAGTTTTTCTCCTTGTATATGTTGTCCTTCAGATAACAAATAAAGCATACGTACTTTAAAATAGGTTTGTATTTTTCATGTCACTATTACTATGGTCCTACTAAGGTCACCTACTTTGGTTAGTTTCAAAGACATTAAAAAATACTAAATATATTTCATATTGCAATACTAAATATATTTCACAAGACTTCCAAATTAAAAGATCTTTGCCAATAAATCCATTAATACAGATTAAGATAACTGCCTGTGCAAAGGTTTACATTTTTTAAAAAGAAACAATTGATTTCTCTAATCTTACAAAGATGTTGAGCGTTAATGCGTTCTGACATAATGTCTGCTTTCGTGGATAAACCCATCAAGCAATTCTGTCCAGATTTGACAAAAGTAAAATTATTTGAATTCTAGATTATACACAGATTGGAATATCTTACTTTGGTTATGGCAGAAGCAACTATGTTGGAAAAAAAATGAGTAACATTTAAATCATCACATGCCAGAATTAACAGCTGAAAATATCAGTGAAACTTCAAGATGAAACAGAATATTTTGGTAATTGCCAGTTATTTGACCTCCAAGGCTGGTCAGCTCTATACAGAAAAGATTGTTTGGCACTTGTAATTATGAATTATATTGTCTGTTTTAAATGTTTCTTGGTAAGGTCAAGCTTACTGTTTACAAGTCATCCCGTTGCTGAGGAACTTCATAACCCCTCATATGATTTCCTCCAGCTGTAAACACTGAAAAACTGATGTGCACACTCTTGGTTTTCTTAGCCAAATAAAGTGTCTCTGTATTTTGGTGACACTTCTACATTCACCATTCAGGAAGTGAATGATCACAAAATATGGAAGGCAAACTCTGACTGTGGTTCCTTGTAGATCAGGTTTACGCTGGTAGATTTCCATTGCATCAACAGAAATATTTGATGACTTTCAGCAACATTTTGGCTTTACAAGCTTCAAAAGACAATATGTCACTTCACACTTTTATTTCAAAGATTTTTTAAATGTTGGTTTGTTGGTTATTCAATTGTTTTGATTTGATTTGGGGGTTTGGGGGGGGGTTGTTGGTTGGTGGTTTGTTTGGGGTTTTTTGACTGCAGGTTGCTTGGTGGTACAATAACACAGTTTCATTCCTTTAAAATAAATTCAGCACAGGGAGCATAAATGTACAGCTACGCATGTTATCAGTGCCTGCAGGGAAAGCTAGGGCATCTAGTGGGCTGCATATAAATACATCATTACTTAATGTGTGAGTATTTCTCTATGTAAATGAACCCATAGATTTTAGAATGAGTGCTGAATATCAGGGTCTTTCCTGTTCAGCCTTTTCTACCAGTGTCTTCATGGTGCTACACTCACTGAGGAAGGGACCTTGACAACAATTGCTCTAAATTTCATTTGAAAAAGATTATTGGGTGTGGTCCATCATTTATTTACCATGCTAACAGTTCTGGCAGGAATGAGTCCCCCTAGTATTGATTTTGTTTGTTTTTACCCCATCATTTATTGTACTTAAACTCCAGGGAAAACATGGATTAGTATTTGATGCATAACTGCAATACTGTGCTCCTTTTTCTGAAAATTATCTAATGACAGTAATTCCTTCTATTCTGATAATGTCACATATTGCTCATTAAGATTCAGAATTACAGATAATGATATATTCTTACCTTGTCACAGAGAATTCTTTTCAGATTTGATAGCAGACCATAAAAGTAAAAAACTTCCAGGCTTCTGTCTAAATTTTTTTCTAAAATGTTCTCAAGATGTTACAGATGGAAAAAAACCACTCACAACTACAGATAATTTATATTATTTAAGGTATTTTTTTAAATTTTAAAATAAATAAAAGTGAGAATGTCAATTCTCTCTGGAGAATGCGAAGAACTTGCATGATTTGAACCAGCTTTTAAAATTTTGATCACAATATTCACAAGAGTAACATCTATAATTGCATAAACAACTAGTATTTGGTATGCCAAATTACAGATTTCCAGACTGTAAATCTAGCAGCTACACTGTTACAGCTGTTTATGAAGTTGTGGCTTTGTTAGACCTGAAGTTACTTTTAATCTGCCATTTCTATCACCTTTCTCCTTTACTGCTCATCTGCTTTAAACTATAAATGTTATCAGTACTTCCATTTTTTAAACTATCTGGATGTAGTAAAGCAGTAGAATTACTAGCTTTTTTTCCTTAATGCCTCATACTAACAATACATGCCTGTCATATGTTGTTATACTCTCTTCCAGCTCTGTCATCTACTTCATAGCCCACGTTAATGAAAATGACAATTGAGTCGAGTTGTTTCTTCTTCCTTCAGCCAGCCTACAGGGGAAAATACTTCTTCAAAATTGAAAGGAAAAAATAAAAGGAAAAAACAGGAAAACATTCAGATTCACTATGAAATGAGTAACTGGATTTAAAATCACTCACACATCTCATGTACAAACAAAATACCTTTTTCCCTTTTATTGTTTTCAATTTATACCACAGACAGACCACACAATGCACTTCCCTGACAATGGCAGCTCTGTAGAATCATTTTAACACACAATGTTCCATAAATAAAATCAAATGGTAAAAGCCAGCCTACATCTGCCAACACAGAGAACTAAAGGTTGCTCCCCACCAGAGAACCCAGCATTCCAGTGCTTTAGCACTCTGGCTTGTAATGCCTGAAATGCCACCCAGTTTGCAATACTAGGAAACTTCCTTTCCTGGTATGTTGCTTGACGGCATTTCTTAACAGGTCTATTGAGTTTCATCATCTGGTAATGAGTCTTTTAGATCATTCCAAAGATTCTCAGAAAATTAGAGGAATATAAAGCCAAAGCAGATTGGTCTCTACAAAGAATGAATTCCTGAGTACCCACCCTGACAAGGTTTAGCAAGCTCTGGTTATAGTTTAAGTATATGTTGCTTCAATGATTCAAAGGGAAAAATAAAAAACACTTTATTTCATAGTATTTAGGATTCATGGCATAAATGCTGTATTTCTTAATTTCGTTACCCTTTGTATTGGCTGACACTGGTATCCAATAAATATCTTTCTCTTGTTTGCTCTGTTCAGCAACAAGACATTAATATTGATGTATTAGCATGCTCAGTAATGACTTATGATGATTATAATACAATTATATAATACTTACATATGTCATGGCCCTACTAACCTTTTTCTTATGCTGCATTTGACATTTCCAATTTAGAGCCCAGGGTTATAAACTGCAATACTGTATGTGCATAAGTATTTAGCATAAGTATTTATTTAAAAGTAACTCCTCTGTAACCTGTATCAATAGCAATCACAGATTGCTGCTCTGACAACAACTTAAGTTGTTGATCCGGATGGTCATATGAAAAGATTTTTCTCCTTTTACTTTTAGTTGAAGGCAAAGAATATCAAGTAAGAATTTGTACAATCCCCCTTATTCATACTGAGTTACATATACAGACTAGCAGCTACTTTACATTTCTGCTTCCTCTATGTCAATGTCTAAGAACAGCCAGCATGAGTTGGAGGAAAAGGTCTGGATATCTTCCTTTATTTTCTGGTCTGGTATGCAGGTTCTTTAGAAAGCTGCCCACAGCCCATACTTCTCCTGTATTTTGTACAGGTCTCCCTTGGTATTCATTGTTTCCCAGGAGAAGACAATGCTGCTTTGTAATGGTGGGGCCTGTCAAGCCATTTGCTTTCTTCCTGTGGGTCGGGCAGCACAGGTCCCATCACCAAGTGATGTGAATTATACTGCAGTGCCGTCCAACAGCCAGTTCCATCCGATGGCTAACCAGTCCAAACTGGTGGCATTGCCTCAGCTCTGGATAGCTTCCTGTCATCCTGGCCTACTTTCAAAGGAAAATTCTGAAGTCATAAAATTTTATGGCAACGGGCTTTCTGCTAGTGGAAAGAGGACAAAACTTGTCCATCCACCTATGTACATTCAGATTTCAAATACTGCAGTGAATGTGTTCTCATGCAGACAGTTGGGAATTAAATGTTACAAAAAATTCTTACTTTCTTCTGAAGTGTCAGAGATCCACGCAGGGGATGTCTCTGAGATCAGGAATGGGGCTCTTGGGAAAACTGATGCATCCTGGACCTTCTCCTGAAGATGCGTCCCCCCATTTTCCACAATGCTTTTCTATCTTCAGCAGTAATTCCCACCACCCCTAATCAATGACCCTTTGAAGCTCACCACTGGGTTCCAAGCCCACAGGTCTACTGAGCCTTTTGAGCTTTCCGCACGAGCAGTCCGAATGACATCTGGTAAGTACAATGCTCTGCATTAATCAGATACAAGGTAAATTTCCTGCATCCTAATCAGTAACATTTAGAATTGAGATCAAGTGCTAAAAAGCAGAGATTTTAACTCATACCAATCTGTTAGGTTTTTATACCTGTTGTTTATTTAAATTTCAGCCAAATTTTCAGTCTCAGTGTTTCCTGGCCTCAGTGACATCTTTTGCAGTGAGTTCTGAAGTGTAATTATGTGTTGAAGGAGAAAGGTATTTTAGAGCAACCATGTTTTAATTGCTTCTTCCCACTTCTGAAGAACACTGCTTTCCTTTATTGTGAAACAGAGACCCTCAATCTGTTTCCTTTGTGGTCTTTAGTAAGATATGTAACTTGATTATATAAAAGCTTTTTCTTTAGAAAAGAAGAGAAGCCCAAATCTATCTATTCTTTCATACAAGTATTTGCTATTTCCAAATTCTATTTCTTGTTTAAATTGTCTCTAAATTATCTAAATTCATAGAAATCATTTGGCCTATATATGGACAATATTTTAGAGATGAGAAAAAACCATGATGTATTAGTTTCACATTATTCTCTACTGCTTTTTTCATATGTCCAATACTACATTTGCTCTTTGAATGTAAATGCACATCGAACTGAATTCTTCATTGAGCTGTTTTCAGTGATGCTGAGGTTCATTTCCTGAGCTGATATGATTAATTTAGAAGCATGAGAGTGCTATGAGCACTTAAGGTGTCTCCCTTCTTTGTTAGCTGTTCTTCATGGTATCACTGCTGATTTTCATCTGTCACTGTATTTTCTGTTCATTTATATATATTTCTTTTTTTGAACAAACCTGTTTCTTTTTTTTTTTTATTGAAATTGTCTTTCACTTCTCTTTTTTCTGGTCTCTTAGTTCAACATAACGTTTGCATCTCTTCTCTGACTTTTGTTTTACTAGCTTATAGCAACACACTTTTTCAGATGCCTCTTAAAACACTAAATACATTATATCAACTGATTTTCTCTTTTCCTCTCCTTTATTAGCACGTTCAAAGAAAATGAACAGATTGATTCTCCATTGTCATAAATCATACTGCTTTAACCATTCCTACTAGTTGGTCTTCCAGATGTTTTATTATTCTGTTTTGAAGTTTCATTTCAAGATTTTTACCAGATACAGTTTTAGGGTTTACTTCTCTGAAAATCCCTGCATCACCCATAAGGTATTTAAAAAACATATGAGTATATTATATGCTGCCTTCTAACCCTTCATTATAAGAGCTAATTTATTACTCAGAATCAATTCTCGATTACCTGAGTAACCCTAAAGAGGAGCTGCTTATATGTATAACCTCTGATTTCAGTGAAAACCTCATGTGGCTATCTGATCACCAGTATAATAGAGACACTTGCAGTTCCTCCATGTGGATATTCCCATGACTGAATTACACTGAGTAATATTTTGCTACATATCCACTCATCAACATCAAAGTATTACTTGACAAAAGGAAGTAAAGGACTAGTGTTTGTCTTAAAAAGATCACTCAGAGAGTAAAATACTAGTCAAAATGTGTAAGAGGGAAATTTTTGCCTTTATGTAGTGTCTGCTTTTTAATTGTATGCAGTCACTATTGTAAAATTTAAATGAAAAAAATAAAAGACAATGTTCAAAGCTGGATAGCAATAGATTAAGGGAAAGTCTCTTCATTGACACTAGTCTTTGATGTGTGCTCATCTGAGAGAAAACTTGGTCCAGAACTGTATTTACATTTGTTCTGCAAGTATTACTGCAAGAGGGCTTATGAGTGTAGGGAACATATGGAGAGGCTGGCAGGCATGGATTCCCTGGTGTGGTGGTTAGATTCTTTGCTCTGAAAAGGCAAGCTTTTAAAATTCATTTGAAAACTATAAAATACACAACCAGTATGCCAAGTAGGTCTGTATTTAGAGAAGAATTATAATTGTGCAAAGGAATCAAATATTTTAACATCTAATGCAACTTTAGCCTTTAAATCATTATTCTTTAAGTCTATACGGTAGTCAAGCATTATAAGCCGAATTAATTTTCAACCCTGTCACACAATGAATTTATCAGACCTAATGAGTTTATTTGAATTATTATTTTTTTTTAGCACTTGGGCTCCCCCACCTTTACTCATTTATCTTTTATTGTAGTAGCTGCTCTTTAAAATCCCCCCAAAAAATCCCATTCTGTAATGACAGCAATTCACTTCCTCAAGAAGTCTTTCCATTGCAAGATGTCCTTTAGTTAGACTAAGCTTGATCCACAATCCATCAAAGTCAAATTTCAGTGGAGTTTAGATCATGTGTCAGAAATGCATGACTAACTTCTAGCTCCTTTGTCATGATTATATTGAAATCATCAGTGCCATATAAAATACCATATATAATTAAATACTTGATGAATCACAGACTGTATGTATGTAAATTTCTTTATCAATGTAACATATACAATAACAGCTAAATATTTTTTCATTGGACCTGTCTAATATTGCAACCATTTCAACTATCTTATATAAAAGTCAAGAATATGCTCTTTGTTACCTGTTAAACTTTGATTTATTTATATTATTATAATATAAATATATAAACAACAAATGGAGGCTAAGGAGAATCTTCATCCTTTATTGGCTATGGGGGGAAACAGTGACAAAGGCTGAGGAAAAGGCTGAGGTACTTCATACCTTCTCTGCCTCCGTCTTTAATAGTAAGATCAGTTGTTCTGTGGGTACCTATCCCCCTGAGCTGGAAGACAGGGATGAGGAGGAGCAGAATAAAGCTCCTATAATCCAAAGTATGGGGAAATGGTCAGTGACCTGCTACACCACTAAGACACACACAGGACTATGGGGCCAGATAGGATTCACCAAAGGGTACTGAGGGAGCTGGCAAAGTGCTCACTGAGCCATTTTCAATCGTGTATCAGCAGTCCTGGCTTAGCATGGAGGTCCCAGCTGACTGGAGGCCAGTAAATGTGACACCTGATGACAAGAAGGCTGGAAGGAAGATCTGGGGAGCTTCAGGCCTGTCAGCCTGACCTCGGTGCCAGGGAAGGTTATGGAGCATGTCATCCTAAGCACCATCACATGGCAAGTATGGGACAACCAGGGGATCAGGCCCAGTCGGCATGGGTTTATAAAAGGCAGGTCCTGCTTGATTAACTGGATATCCTTCTATGACAAGGTGACACACTTAGTGGATGAAGGAAAGGCTGTGGATGTTGTTTACTGGGACCTTAGCAAAGCCTTTGACACTCTCTCCCACAGCATTCTCCTGGGGAAATTGGCTGTTCGTGGCTTGGACAGGTGTACTCTGTGCTGGGTGAAAAGCTGGCTGGATGGCTGAGCCCAAAGAGTGGTGGTGAACGGAGTTACATCCAGCTGGTGGCCGATCACAAGTGGTGTTCCCCAGGGCTCAGTATTGTGGCCAGTTCTGTTCAATGTCTATCAGTGATCTGGACGAGCAGATCTGTGCCCTCAGTAAGTTTGCAGATGACACCAAGTTGGGCAGGAGTGTTGATCTGCTTGAGGGTAAGCAGGCTCTGCAGAGGGGTCTGGACAGGCTGGACCCATGGACTGCGAACAACTGTATGAGACTTAAACAAAGTGCCAAGTCCTGCACCTGAGTCTCAACAACCCCATGCAACACTACAGGCTTGGGGAAGAGGGGCTGGAAAGCTTCCCCAGTGGAAAAGGACCCGGGAATATTGGTCAACAGCTGACTCAATATGAGCGGGCAGTGTGCCCAGGTGGCCAAGAAGGCCAACAGCATCCCGGCTTGTACCTGAAACAGTGTGGCCAGTAGAACAAGGGCAGTGATTGTGCCCCTGTACTTGGGACTGGTGAGGCCCCACCTCGAATCCTGGGTCCAGTTTTGGACCACTTACTTCAAAAGGGCTGTAGAGGTGCTGGAGTGTGTCCAGAGAAGGGCAATGGAGCTGGTGAAGTGTCCAGAGAACAAGTCCTGTGAGGAGAAGCTGAGGTTTGCCTGGAGAGGAGAAGATTCAGGGGGATCTTACTGCTCTCAGCAGCTACCTGAAAGGAGGCTGTAGCAAGGGGGGTGTCGATCTCTTCTGCAAAGTAACAAGAAATAGAATGAAAGGAAATGCATTCAAGTGGCACCAGAGGAGGTTTAGATGGGATATTAGAAAAAAATTCTTCACTGAAAGGGTTGTCAAGCATTGGAACATGCTGCTCAGGAAAGTAGTTAAGTCTAACATCTCAGAGGTATTTAAAAGATGCATAGATGCGGTGCTTAGGGACATGGTTTAGTGGTGGACTTGGCAGTGCTAGGTTAACGCTTGGACTTGATAATCTTAAAGGTCTTTTCCAACCTAAATGATTCTATGATTCTATATTTAAAATGTATTCATCAAATTTATATCTAGATGCAGGTATAAATTTTTTTTAGATGCTCTCAGTATGATAAAAAAATCAACTAAACATAAACTGCAAGCAAAATACATTGGGTTTTTTTAAGTTTGATATTTAGGTGTATTAACTTTGTATTCCAAGACTAAGAATGATCAGATTTATATTAGACTTCTAGAAGAAAACTGAAGAAAATAAAGTCATTAGTCTTTTGAGTATACATATCTGCATGTGAGCCCAGTTTAATTCAGTCTTCATGAAAGTATAAGGAATATGCACATCACTTGGAGAAGCACAGTATCTAATGCTAGAGCCTCTACCTAAGGATCATGAACAAACTGCTCTATTTCACTGCAGCCCTAACTCACAATGGAAGTAATAGACTGCACAGAAAGGTGTATTGCAAATTACTATCACAAATTATTAGAACTGTATTACCCATAGGGTTTCATTTTTTGTGTATTTTTTCTTTAGCACTGTAGAAAATCTATACTATCTATTTCCTTCTTGTTGTCTGTAAGTTACTATTCTTGGTTATATTTTAGAAAATGTGTTCAAAAATTTTTGAAATTGATTTTGGTCAGTTGAAGTAATTCCTCTCCTGTCCTCTCATTTTCTTTTCTTTTCTTTTCTCTTTTCTTTTTTCTTTTCTTTTCTTTTCTTTTCTTTTCTTTTCTTTTCTTTTCTTTTCTTTTCTTTTCTTTTCTTTTCTTTTCTTTTCTTTTCTTTTCTTTTCTTTTCTTTTCTTTTCTTTTCTTTTCTTTTCTTTTCTTTTCTTTTCCTTTTCTTTTCTTTTCTTTTCCTTTTCTTTTCTTTTCTTTTCCTTTTCTTTTCTTTTCTTTTCTTTTCTCTATTCTATTCTATTTCTATTTCTTTTTCTATTCTATTCTATTTCTATTTCTATTTCTATTCTATTTCTATTTCTATTCTATTCTATTTCTATTTCTATTCGATTTCTTTTCTATTCTATTTCTATTTCTATCCTATCCTATCCTATTCTATTTTATTTCTATCCTATCCTATCCTATTTCTATTCTATTCTATTCTATTCTATTTCTATTTCTATTCTATTTGTTTTTCTATTCTATTCTATTCTATTCTATTCTATTCTATTCTATTCTATTCTATTCTATTCTATTCTTATTCTATTCTATTCTACTCTATTTGTACAACATCCCTTAAACAACTTTAGTATCTGACTGCCTTCCAAAAATGCGTTAACTGGTGTTACTAACATCTGTCATGTGTAGTTCATTTTCCCTCTCATCTTCTCTGCAGGGACAGGATGAGAAAGAAAATGAACCACACATTGTGTGTGCAATGTAGTGTTATATGCATATGCATTATGATAGAATCTTTAATTACATACTCTCATCTTGTTTTCCCACAGGACCCCTGCCTCATTCAGTACTCAGGACAGACACATGGGAGAGATTTAAGAGTACGCAGGCAACCACCAATTTAGCAGTTCCTGACTTGGCTTTTTATTTTAATCTAATGTAGTGCTTTTAACTGTATGTTTCTTCTTGTCATGTTTTTTTCTTCTTCTTCACATGTTATTGATATTTTCTATAGAAAGAACAGCAAAATAAGATAGTAATCATAAGACAATGAGACACAGATAACATATTAATTAGACCTGGAAACAATACATAGTTTATTCTCCAAGACTCAGTGCATCTTTATATATAATCCCAAAGGCTATCATTTCAGAAAGAAAAAAGAAGGGGAGCTTTTTCCCACCTGCTCTAACCCTGCCTGAAATTTGGAGTACATAACTGAGGATCTGTGAGGCTGGAGGAAGCAGGAGCACTGCTAGTAGCGAGAATTTGGAAGAGATACTCCTCTGTTTCTGCATGGCTTGAACATTAAGTTCTGTGTCATCTCTGCAATCAGTTTCTTTTACAAATTAACTAGTGAGAGAAATTGGGAGTCCTCTCTGTTACTATCTGGTACCTGATATGAACTATTCTTAGCCTTACATTATATCACAAGAATGAAAGTAAACAATTCAAAATACAATTAATCTCTCAAAATGCCTATTAATTTGGTACCAAGATAAGTAAAACTAAATTGTAGCTTGTTCCCCCTCCCCTCCCCACCTCCATCCCCAAAAAACTGACTCTTTTTTTCAGTTATTCCTTATCAATGAGCTAAAATGTTTGTGCGGTGCTTTTTTTTCTTTTTGTTTTCCTTTGCTATGCATGGAAGTATAAGGTTAAGAATACTGCAGATCCAACATACAGATCATGTATTCTTTCCCTTATTCTGTATATCAGCTTTTAAAAACAGAAAGGTTCCAATTCTTTTTAAGTAAAATATGCTTCCATATTTTACAGCAGGTAAGCAGTTTGTCTTTTCTGAATACCTTCAAAGCCACTTTAGACTGACTGCCATAAACATTTGTGTAAATGAAAGCAGATACGGCTTTTTTTTTTTAATGAAGTAATATTAAGACTTTATTTCTACCTGTTGATAGAAACCTTTTTAGTTTCATGAGTACTACTGCTAATTTTGGAAGGTAAAAGTTTCCCCTCTGCTGCTGTATGCAGCAGTTTCATACAAAAATGTGCATGGATGCTAGCTTGTATGTGTGTTTTGCAAGTAGCTGCCTACAGTAGTAGATAACTCCATCTGTCAGTACACAGACAGAGCAATTTGAATTCTACCTGTGAAATCTGAACCCAGGCTGAAAAGGGAGTCTGAACCCAAATCTTTTTTTAACTTCAGATCATGTGAACTACAATGTATGTATTGTAGTATGGAAAACAGCCCTGCTAAATCCATTTCAGACCAAACTTGGAAACATTTGAACAGTTTTAAAGCTTTTAACCTTGAATCTTACAGTGGTTTGATGGGTTTTATTTGTTTGTTTGGGGATATTTTTTCTTGCTGGTGCGTGAGGAAAGTATCCAGATTTTTTTTTTTTTCAGCTATGGATCTTTGATCACTGCTTCTTTGCAGAGCGATTTCTCTGCTTGTTCCAGCTACAGTAACCCGATCATGTGAAGTAAAGTGCAAAATTGCACTGTTTGTACATGTGCCTCTCTGTAGACAAGTGAACAAAACTTACATTCACATTTGCGCTGGAAGATTGTATGTCCATACAAGATCAAGTGCAAATATATCGAGGCCCGATACATCTAAATCCAGGCCTTTGGTAGAAATATTTTTACTACCTGGATTACATGCCTGTCTTCATGCCAAGAAGCCTGAGTGTCCATTTCAGAATCTTTGGACACTGAAAACAAGTGTCAAAACCAGTATTACAGGTCTGCTAATGAACATTTTTGGATCAGTTACTTGATGTTTGATGGCATTTATCTGTTGCTAAGTAGTTCCCCTCAGAACGTTCATGTTACCGTATAAGCAGATAGTAAGATACATACCATAAACACAGCTGTTACAGGGGAAATATATTTCACAGGTCCAACACTGAGGAATTCTGATTGATATCCAAAAACGTTTTAAAGAGCACTGATGATGCTATGAAGACCTCATTCCTGTTTTACAGAGGGTAAAGCTGCATGCCTGCTTGATGGTCATTTGTCTGAGATGAGTGAAAAGGAATTTTGGCTAACTGTGAAGAGAACAGAGAAGCTCTTTTCCTTTTGATGTGGTGGATGTTGTGTGGAGAGGGGTGGGGAGTGGGGTAAGCTTTTCCATCTATCCCTCTTTTTCATTCCCGGAAGCAGTTGGGGATTTTCTATTTCTGTCACCACCCTTATCAGCATGAATGTACACATCAGCGCTCTGACAAAAACTACAGAGACATGCATACTACCTGCCAATCCTACAATCTTCCTGCCTGGTCTAATAATTACAAGGTATTCCAAAGAATTAACTAGATTTAAAAGCTGGTATATTGTCCTCTATCATATGTTGCTGCAGGGTGCAAGTTTACGACACAGCATTGCCGTAGTTTTTGATACTTTGTTACTTGCTTTCATTTTAGCCTATTTCAAATGTGATACATGTCAGTAGTATGCTTGCCTTGCAGATTTTACTGAAAGAGTAATACACTACTATTGACAGGCATATTTGGTAGTGCAATAGCTTTTATGCTGAGTTTCTTTGCTTCCCTATTTATTTAAAAAAAGAATTCTCTCCCACTTTTGGTGAATTACAGTGCACCTTCAGATAAAGAAAAAAATAATTTTGCTAAACAAATGTTTCTTTTCCTTATATCCCATAGATATAGGGAAAAATACTGCATCATCTAGCATAATAAAACCTATTTCTACTGTATTTCAATTCTAGGAGTCTGGAGATCTCTTTTACTTTAAGAAAGCAAAGATTTTCAGGTAACAAGTTATTAACATTTTAAAACTGTCTTCTGGATAATTCCATAGGCTCACAATGTTTACATATATAAGTTGTTGCTCAACAGAGACATTTCACAGCACAGCCCTTTTTTTCCCACCTCTTTAGAATAAATTACAAAATGCCTGTCTGCTACCTTTCAGTCTCATCACACTAGTCACTTCTTTGAGTGTAATAACAGAAAAGGATAGAAAAGCAGAAAGTAAATTAAATTGCATAGAAAGGCTTAGCCAAGATCACTGAAGTCACTAGGACTGCTGACACTTCCCACATGTTGCAGCTGACAGGCATAAACCAAGATCACATGCATCTTATCATTTAAATCATTACTAAAATCAACATAACCTGATACTGTTTCACCAGTCCAAGTATGTTTGCATGTACCACTAAATAAGTTATAAACTCAGCTCTTGTGTAGCAGTTTTCATCCACAGAGCTCAAAGCCCACTTCACAAAATATAACATTTTTTTTAATTATTCTTTTACAGATGAGGAAAAGCTGGAACAAGAATATATTTGCTCTAGTGACCCAACAAATCAGTGACACAAGGTAGATTTGGACTTCAATTCAGACCCATATTGACCACATCAACTTATCTCACTGATTTGGTGCCAATACTGTTTATGAAAGGTCAGTAATATCTATATGCATTTTAAACATTTTATGTGGCTGATTTTACTGCTTCTCTGAACACTTATGTGACAGCATGAGATCATTACTTTAGTTGCCTTTTTCTTTTCTTTTCTTTTCTTTGAGAGATTGTCTATATTTAGTCAAAGAAACTGTCTAGTTTGGCAACATTTTTTGTATAGTATTTTACTGTTTTCATTCAATACTTGGTCAACCTGAATATTACATATGCTACATATTATACAATAATTTGAAAAATTTGCTGTCTGGATATGTATTTAGTTGTCAACTTACACGTACTTTATTTGTACCACTCTCATGCAGACATTTAAATAATTAATATTGTGTATTTCATAGGTTTACTCACTCTAATGCTGCCTTGATAATAAACTTAAAAATTTCAATATTTGTAGATTAATTTATTTACAGTAAGTATTGTACACATAAAGATAAATTGTTAGGTTGTTTTTCTGAATCTTAACTATATCACCACAGTTAATACTGGCTTATGAAAATTGAAATAATGAGCAAAGATACAGTTACAGATCTGGGCTATGTTGTGATGTTCTTGTAGAGTGTTATAGATTCAGTTAAATTTCTGAATCCCAGAAGTTTCTTCAAGGTTTTCTGTAGAGTAGCTGAAAACAGAATAAGCCTCTTTATTAGTCTTAGATACATACTGTCTGTTAATATGCTATGTCATAGGTTGTAAACATTTTTATCTTACTGATTTGTTTTCTAAAATACATTTGGCAACAAAAAACAGAGTCTTCTGCTGACCAGAAATATTCTCTACAGCTAAATTCTATTGCTTCACCAACAAAGAATGCAGCATGATTAAAGGAGGATATGAAATTTCAGTCTCCAAAGTTCACAGCTTGACTGGTATTCAACTCACTTCAACAAAGTATGCAGCTGTACTGCAATTCAAACTACTGTGTTTTCCATTTAGATCATCATGGTATTCAGTCCAAACTATTAAAACTGGAATTGGAACAGAAAGAAATACATGTATTGTAACTCCTATGTTAAACAAAAAGTATGTTCAAAATCTGTGCCACAGCACTGGTTAAAACATGTTCCTGATCCTGAAGCCCAGTCTGGTGACCAGCAAGCACCATATGAACTAGTATTTTACCAGAGAGCCTGATGTCCATTGACATTTAAAATATTATAAAAAATGGTAAATTAGACCTTTACAGCTGTAATGTGCCACATGGGAAAAAGCTGAGACAGCTGCATTTGTCCAGTCCTAAGAAAAAAGACTGGAGAGGGAATCTTATCAGCCTTCAGTTGCTGAAGACAGACCAGACTTCTTGGAATTTCAAAGAGCAATAGGAGGCAAACACAAGTTGCGACAAATGAAGTTCTAATTCAATGTTAGGGGAAAAGTTTACAATTATGTTGGTGCAAAAGGTAGCTCCAGTTGGTCTCTCTGGGCATTATTTTGTTTTGGTTTTATAATCTGTTTGTGGTTTTGATTTATTGATGTGAATCCTCATGGTTGTATCATTAAGCATCTATTGACAGGAGTCTGATGATTTCGGTGGAAAATTTAGCCTGAATGTGAATATCCTCCCCACGCATATTCTGCTTTTGCAGATTTGTGAAGGCAGACTTGGTCCTTAGCTTGTCATTTCATCTTGGAATGTATTTATCCAGACATAATAAAGCTCATTTTCTACTATTTTTGACATCAAAATTACCCAAAGCAGCAGTTCTTTAGGTAGTGCCGATTTTTTTACAGAACAGGTAATATGTCTCTGTTTGAAGTATTTACTAATACTTCCCCATAATTTTATGTAGAAAATTATCTCTGTATTGGTAGTTGTCAAGACCTATAAGTTAAAAAACTGTCCAACATTGGTGGCCAAGTTTGAAAGATGTTAATCAGCTATACAAGTATCTACAGGACCCAGTTATGTCCTTAAGATATATTTTAAAGCCCAGAATAGTAAAGAGAAGTTTTATTATTGATTTGATTAGAAGAGGAACCAGACCTCTAAGGGATGAGTTTGAACTACCTAAATGAAGAAAGAGAATCTTCTCTTTGCTGCTTCAAACCATGCTGTAATAAAACATTAAGTATTTCCAGATCAGTTGGTATAATAAGAAAGCAGATGAGTCACAAAACACTTCAGAATTCAGAGTAGTTTAAAAGTATACTTCTTTGATCTTGTTTTAATTCATCATGAAACATCTCTTTAAAAATAGTCTTATTTCTGCAGAATACTGCAAGCATTTCCATTTCCCTCCTTTCCCACCTCAATGAAGAAAGGTGACATACTTGCAGCAGTCCATGCTTATTGACACAGAGGGAGTGGAATGCTTTGAAATTCTCTAGTTTTCCATTTTGAAATGTTTTCTCTGACATATTAAATGATTAATTGAATTACATGAACTGCACAAACATTTGGTAGTTGAAAATGTACCAACAGAAACACTGGATCTAAAAAAAGGGAGATTTAAACCATAAGTTCAAATGTAAAATCATGTCTACAGGTGCCTTTACCACATGCAATTGTTAGGTCTGTTCCTTCCCTCAACAGACCCCTCCTGGCTCTCAGCTCTTTAAAAGGGATATTTTTATTGTTCTTTTATTTATCCTTTGCGTGCACAATATGGCAAGGTTGTTTGCTAGGGTTTGATTGGTTAGTTGGTTTGTTTTTTTCAGAACAGCTTGGTTGTATTGATGAAAATATGTAAAATACAATTCTAGGAAGGACATTAGTCATAAAATATTCCCTTTTCCAACATCTGAGATTCAATGATACTTGGGTTCAGGTTGCAAATATTTAAAAAAGACTAGCTCATACATGGCACATCCATAACATTAGAATAATTTCAGCTCACAAACAATGCAATCAGGTGAATAATCCTGTTTTCTGGAGAAGGAGAAAAGTTTTCTGCCTATGTATTTTGCAGGATAAGGGTTTCTAGAGGCATAGAAGGAACAGAGTATCACTTGTGCATTAAAAAAGAAGAAAGGGCATATTTTTCTTTCCTGAACCAGCTCTCTCATGACTGCATCTTATCTGGAATTTTTGCCCCGATGAAAAGATGTGCACACTGTGCAGGAGTTTACTTCCTTATCTTAGAGTCCTCTGTCATCAGAGGCTATGCTATACCAGGAATATTGCAATCCATTGCACAGTATGCTTCGTAACGAGTTTGTCAGTAATATTGCTGATGAACAAAATATTAAGACCATTTTTTTATATATAAATTCTAATTAGTTTCCAGCACAATCTGTCTCCCCTGTAACAGGCCGCAGGGCCCTTATTCCTAAGGGTGTCAGTGAAGCAGAACCTCTGTATATAGTTAAAATAAGTTTAAGTTTCAAAATACTTAGTATGTTAATGGTGGATGCTTTACAGTGCCTTGGTTTATAGACACAATATGGTGATGGAACTTGACATACTCAGCAACTAAGGAAGATTTCAGCAGTATAATAAAGCAAGGCCTCTTATAAAACCCTTGATTTAACAAATTACACCAGTGATTTACTACTGGTAACCTGTCAATTTAACAAAGCATGCTGTGACCAGGGTCTGACAAATGGAAACAAATTAATCAGATAAGAATGCACAGTTGCCTTGAATTTTATATTCTTAGAACTAAGCTATATTCTAAACTCTAGGAGAAAACATGTTCTCATCTTTCCTGACAGATTCTGGGGGGTAATAGGGTACTGAGGCATTATGTGTTACTCTCTAAATGATCCACCTATAAGGAGCACAATACTGGGATGCAGTTTTAAACATGAGATGCTATCTGTTCTTAGGGTATTCTTATCATTAATTTTAATGGAAGTTGCACATAGGTATTAAGAGAAAGATAAGCCCCCTCCCCCTCAGTTTCTCTTTTTGTAACACAGTAAATGCCTAGCCATATGGTATTTTTTTTAATGGAATACACATTTGATCATCTCTCTTCATTTATGTATTTCCTAAGATGTATTTTAAAAGCAAACACATTAGAATACATTTGTTAAAGAGAAAATTCACTACTAATTCTAGGCATCCATTTAAGGAATGCTTTTTAGTAACTAAAGTATTTATAAGCTGCGCTACACTTATTTTATATAGTGAAACTGTATTTGCTGCTAGATTCCTAATTTTAGGAGAATCAAATCTGCATTTCAGAAATTCCCATACTAAAAATACTTTTTACCTTTCTAGTTTACTCTAAATTGCCATTTCGGACTGCCATCCTTCATAAAAGGCAGAAAGTAAAACAGAAATATAGATACTACCTTTCCTTGAGAAATTGCTTTTAAAGAGATAGGACGTGTCATCAGGATGAAGTACCACATGCCGGTAATTATACACGGTTCAAATTCTAAAATTTAATCAGATATAGATTCAGACTCGTGGTATCACAAAAGAATACTTCTTAGGTGCACGTGCATGTTTCTTGTGCTTTTAAAGATATGTTTCGCTTATTTGCCTTCACTGTGGCAACTTCTGTGGCTATTCAATGACAATCACTTCTATTTCACAGCAGAGTGACAAAATAATGGGAAAGTTTAAGAGCTCCTTCAGAAACAGGCTCTGCTGCTGCTGAGGGAGATCACAGCTTAAGCTATTTGCTTCCGAAAGAAACAATAATAAGACTATCATTCTCATAACAGTCATAAAATTGTCGCCTTTAGCACTGGGAATAAAATGGCCTGAGAAAACATAGCTGGTGGAAACTTCCAGAGAAAATTAGGATCAGAATTCATGTCTATGTGCAATAAAGGGAACCACAGCAATGGCTACTGATAGTAACAGAACATCTGAACAAATAATAGGTAAGTGAATGACATGGAAAATAAGTAGCTTTGAAAGGGTGAGGCACCACAAATTATTCTTAAAAAAGCCCCACAAAATCAACACTTTATGGATTCCTGGTCTCCTACTCTAATAATTTCTGCTCTTCATTTCATTGCATTTTAGTAGAATCAGAATCATTTAGGTTGGAAAAGACCTTTAAAATCATTGAGTCCCACTGTTAATCTAACACTGCCGAGTCCATCACTACAACATGTCCTGAAGAGCCACTTCTACAGATCTTTTAAATACCTCTAGGGATGGTGACAACCACTTCCCTAGGCAGCCTGTTCCAGTGTTTGACAAACCTTTCAGTGAAGTAATTTTTCCTAATATCTGATTTAATCCTCTCCTGGTGCAACTTGAGACCATTTCCTCTTGTTGTGTCCCTTGTTTCTTGAGAGAAAAGACCAACACCCACCTCACTACAACCTCCTCAAAAATACTATTATAAAACAACACTCAGAGTTAACGTCATGAATTTGTACCTCAATTTTCCATTTATGTGGGTGAGATGGAGACAAATTGCTAGTGAAGAAAAATGTTTCCATGTTACATAAAAATGAAATTTTCAGTCAAAAATACACTGAAAAACTCAGATGAAGACTGAGAATCTGATCCATGACTTTCCTGGCTATTAAGAAGATTTCAGAAAGCTGCAGTATACCTCCTACACCAGGGGGAAAAAAAAAAAAAAAAAAAAAAAAAAGTGACTATGAACACTATAAACAATTGGGAAACAGGGTGGTCAAAAAATCTCACAGAGAAAATCATGTGAAGTAGAGAAAGCTCAAAGGGAGTTGTAATAGTTAAGGTAAAATAAGATTGAACTCCATGTAAGAGTTGCAGCTGTGGAGAAATAGGAAATGGACTTTCAGCCATGGAGTACAGAAAAAACACATAATGGGTAATCCTAGATTAGGGAAGAAATTAAAAACAGGAGGTATAAAACAAATACATGAAGAGTGAGAGAGGAGAGTTGTTCAGAAAGAAATTGTTACTTTGAGACTAGCTCAATCAGGTAGGCAGTGAAAGTGAGAGGCAATGCTTACTGCTGTGTGGTTTTTGGCTGAGTTTACCAAGCAACTTTTCCGATTAACAGCATTTTGATATGGTGAATGTCTATGTCTATAGTATGACAATATTTTCAGTAAGAACAACAGCTTTATGCTGTAAAAACTGCTATTCAAAGCAAGCTATCATATATGAAGTTGATAAAGCCATTTTATTATGTGAGGGGGTTTTATTACTTTGTGTATAGAATATTCTTTGAATAGACACTTAATTTAAAAAAAAAATAAACAAAACCTCAGTGTAAATCCACTTTTTCATAGATAATACTTAAATTTCCAATCTCACAATTTCATGTGTTTTAAAACACTATTGTGATCCACCTGGTGTATGCATATATAGTATTTAACATTATATAAACTACTTAGTACTTTACAATCACTATTTTTAGGAGAAAAATGAAGGGATCCAGAAATAGACTATCATGAAACCAAATGCTCAGTGAAAACTAGCAGTTCTTTGCTTCTTGATTTACAGGTTTTGGTACAGGACTGTAAATGCTAGACATCTGTACTATTTCCATTTCCCAAGCAGTAACTAAAATTGTTGATGAAGTTGAACTTCACATTCACTTTAAATTTCCCAAAGTAGTGAAACTCTGCCAGTTTTTGAATTTTAGCCAGATGTGATATGTGGCTTGCCCCCAGGATCTGTTCGATTTCTCACTGGCTGATTTAATACAGCCAAGAACCTATTTCTGTGATGTGTTTTGAGAATCCAACTTGTTCCAATCCAGAACTAAGTCTGCAACTGAACAGTTTACTGCTTGCATTTATTTTTATCTTGCTCTTTACTCAGTTAGAGGTTGAGGGGGACAAGAAGAATGCCAACTGTCCTTATTTAAGGTACAAAAGAACGATAAAAATTGGGAGTAATTCTTAAATCTGTTTTCTAAAATGGCAAATGAAGGTTAGATCAGAACACACTTGATACACTACCTCATTCACAGCTGAAATATCCTCAAGTACAGTTCACTATTCTGCCACATTTCAATAGCAAAAGGTCTCATTCTTTCTACTTAAAAGTATGCTGCAGTGCTGGAAGACAGAGGAACCAAAGCAATCAGTGTTCTTGAGGTCTTAAGGATATGGGAGGAACAGAATGTGTCACAGCTTGAAAAAGAAGAAAATGCATTGGCTTTAAGTGTTGCAAGTGATAAAGCTACTGGCCTGATACTGAACAAGTTCAAAACTTTCCTGATGGTAAGAGCTGGCCTGAAACACTTTATATATTATTTACATGTCATAACACCTATAAGCAGCAATCACAGGAAAGGATTTTGCTGTGCTAGATGTTGTTCTAGCATGCAACAAATGTGTAAAATGTTCTTTTCCAGACTGTGATTCCTTTTGTCCTAAATTAAATCCTTATATACTGGCAAGAGATAACAAATCAACATAATCATACTACAGCACTCAGTAGCATACCAGATTTGACTTTTAGGATGATCCAAAACCCTAAAATGGAGTAAATAGAAATGGAATACATGGGAAAATTAAGCCTTTTATCCATAAAGATCCTACATGCTTTTAAAAATATACACCCCAACCATACATATCAGTTCAAATACATGTCACTATTAGCACCCTCTCTAGGCTCAAATCTATTGCAGCCCGTCAAAATGTTGTCATGCGTGTCATAAGGTTATAGCCCAAAGATGATATAATATTAGGAGCCGGATGGTGGTGATTCTGTGACTATATGTTGTCCTTCTGAGGCCTTTCATCAGAGGCAGTAGAGATTGGTTAGACTGATCCTACGACAGACAAGGTCATTCCAAACTTGGAGACTGCTTCACTTGGGAAAAGAGGCAGGTTCTGTAAATTCTGCCATAGAAGCACAAAGAGACTGAAAAGGAAAAATAAAGTAACTATGAATTCATGTTTACTGTCTGGTTAATAAAGAGAGGCTTAGTCAGCTATTGTCAGGTATTGTCAGGTCTAGTGAAGGCAAGTGTCACTCACCCTGCATCATTCTTTACTGCCTGGTGACAAAAACTTTTCTCAGAAAAGGAGAGACTGAGGGAGTCCAGGCAGCATGTTGATGACAAAGCAGAGCATGTGGAGAGGCAGACTCAGCTAAGGCTCATCAACAGAGTTCTCTGTTCTTATAGGTAGAATTTTCTCCTTTTCTTCCCAATATTGTTCTGAAAGTAGACCATAGACATTTTACTTTTTAGTCTACATTGTTTAGTTGTGTATGAGAAATTGTAGGCTCTTTGATTACATAAAACAAACCATGTGTTTGAGAAAGTAGTAAAAGAGGGAGGAAAGACATCATAGAAAAAGGGGCCAGACTTGTTCAGCAACATGCATTCCATGAAGGACTTGCACTGCAAATGACAAAAAAGCATACATTAATTTGTAAACCTCTCTCATGATGAGGTCTAAAAAAGCAACTTATTCTGCCTCAAAATGACATTATACAAGGTCTAAAATAAATATATGTGGTAGCTTAGCAACTACAAATATTTATATATACATAAGTCTGGTCTGTCAAAATATCACCGAAATTGTATACCATGAAAAAAAATTTATAGACAGACAAAATTAGTCTTGTTGTGCAGGGTTGCCATAATTACCCTTCATTGCAGAGGGGATGTGTTGTTTAGGTAACTGGCAGTAAGTGTTAAGTGCCTGATAGTCTTAAGCTAAAAACAAGTTGTGCAAAGAGAAGACGTGCCTCGATTGATGCTGCCTATGCCAGTAACATTTGCTAAAACATTAAAATAGTCTCTGCCAGACAGAAAGTCATGGATCATCTAGTGGAAAGCCTGTCCTGACATGATAGAAGATCTGCAATACATACCTTGAATGAGAATCAAGAAGTTACAAACATTGCTGTTTCTAGTACACAGTGGTTGGCCAAGATTTAATCATAGCAAATATTTCCAAAGCCAATCCCCAGCCTAATTTTCATCAGAAAGAAATCATCATCCTGAAACATTTTGCATACTAGGTTCTAGCTATTCAGCTAGCACGCACTGAATGTTCTGTTCCTGGACATAAATAGCTTTATATTAGTTAAGGATCTTTATATAGTTGTTACCTTAATAACTGTAACTTTAAAAATAGTTAAATATCTAAAACTAAGGGAAGAATTCTGTTTTTGCCATAATGGGTAAGAAGCAGGATATGGAATATAAGACCCACACTTGCCTTTACAAGTGAAAGGTATTTAAATCATAGAATCACAGAACAGCCCAGGCTGGACCTTGAAAGATCATCTGGTCTAACCTTTTGTGGGAAAGGGATCCTAGATGACATTATCTACCACTCTGTCCAATCGCATCTTGAAGACCTCCAGTGATGGGGACTGTATCACATCCTTGGGGAGGTTGTTGCAGTGAATTATTGATATCACTGTAAAAAATATCTTTCTTGAGATTAAACCTCTCCCAGTGCAACTCGTACCCATTGCCCCTTGTTTTCTCCATATGGCTCCTTGTGAAGAGAGATCCTCTGACCTTTCTGTAGCTGCCTTTTAAGTACTAGGATATTGTGATGAGGTGTCCCCAAGCTTTTTCTTCTCCAGGGAGAGATGATTTAGCTCCTTCTTTCCTCATAGGGCAGGTTCTTCAGCCCTTTGATCATCTTCATGTCCTCCTTTGGACCTTTTACCATCTGTCCATGTCTTTCTTGTATTGTGGAAACCAGAACTGGACACAGTACTCCAGGTGTGACCTGACAAGTGCTGAGTAGAGTAGGAAAGTGCTGAGCAGAGTGGGAAGATTAAGATGGTGGTTTTAGAAATTGGCATTATCATTCCAGAGGGTAGAACTGGGACAGAAAATGCATAGAGTTCAGTATAAGGTGAAGACATCCACAGCTCCCAGTTTCAATCCCCTCTTTTCAAAGGCAGAAGGCCCATGAACAAATTTAGCTGAATGGTAATTAAAATACATTCTCCCTTCATATGTAGGAGAACTCCTGCTCAACACAGTTTGAATGAACCAGTCCAGCAAGATGCACCTTCACTATGCAGAGAAACAAAGCCACATCTCACAGGTGCCTTCATGACAGCCAAAAATATAGGCTACCTGTGTTGCCTAGCACAGTTTATACTTGCTTGATTTACACACAAATTTTAAAACTTTTTTTAAAAAAATTGTACTTTAACGGTAACAGTAAAACTAATCACCTATTGCATAAATATTTTCCTGCAAGGTAAATTTCTAATTTGGAGTTTGGTGTATTTGGGCTTTTAATTATTATTTCTTGCTTTTACTAGCTTTAGAATGCTGCCATTCACCAAACTTAGAAATTATCACAACAATCTAAATTTTCACATAGTAAAAATATTATTGCCCTCAGGCACAAAATATTTTGTCATTTGTTCAAAATCTCATTTAAATGAGAAATATGATCAACATTTAATCATTTCTCTAGAAAATAACATTCAGATACGCCAAATTTTCAATTAACTTATTCATACTGATTCTAATAAGCTGAACAACTTGTTTTGGCTGCAGCTATTTTCTTTCCATATGGAAGTGCTTCTACTAGCTTTCTTCCAGATTATGTGGTTGAGAGGAGGATGTGGAGAAAAGTCCTGTGTTGTTTTTTGTGGCACAAATTCGTTTTGGGGAATGAAACATGCAATATAAATTGCTCTCAGTAAGCCTGAATCCCAAGGGCATATTTTGGCAGTATGACAATCAAATCTTTACCTTAACAATCTGTGTCCAAATTCACAAAGTACATAACAGATTTAAGGATGCATCCAATTCAATTTACACTAAGCATACATCTGCAGAGACAGCATGTATTTTCACTTAGGTGTGTTGCACTGTGGCCACTTCTTCAGTGTTGTGCACAAGGGCAATTTTAGCGAGGTTAGGAAGGAAGACATTGGTATATTACAGTGAAGAGAGCACACAGATCAGCGCAATGAGAGGAAAAATGGACGTAGCAGAGAGCAGAAAACAAAATAGTACCAAAGAAAATAAAAGCTTAGTTTCTAATTACCTAAATCAAGAAAAAAAAAAGATCTTTTGTACGAAGTAAAAATAAAAATATTACTGAGAAATGTCCATAGTTAGGGTGCAATATCACAAGCAGAATAAGGCTCAACTACCACCAAAAGGAATATTCCTTACATCCCCATAGCTTCAAATACAAATTTCTGCAACACTGTTTGTGCCAGACTAATGATGTGATTGGCTGAAAATAGGCCACTTATTTTATTAAATTCATTTTCAGTAGCTGAATAATGGCCACACAAGCAGCAGCACTAGCAAAAGGAGGCAGCGGTAATGTACAGGTGGGACTGGGGAAGATAGGACTCCACTGGGCAAAACCACCATCTAAAACTAGTTTAACCTGCTTGTAAAATTTCAGCCACAGAAAAGAATGGTCAAAGGATGTGGATGAATGTAACAAGAGAAATTAAAACCTTATGCTTCCCATATAATTTTATACTCTGATAGCTGGGCAGAATTTTTTTCATTAATCCAGATCTGATATATGGTAGAGGAACTTTATATCATCAGTTCTAATCAGAGTCAGGACCCTGTTTATTTGATCTTTCCTGAGCAACCAATGCACTGAACAAAAGTCTTTGAGAGAAGAGCTGACTGTTCGCTCGGCTGCTAGCCTGAGTGAGCACCATGCTCTGGTCTTTGCTCTGACCATCCATCCAGGACACTGGTCCTCCCTTCACACAGACTCCATGCATGGTGGAGAAGTTAGGACAGAAAAAGTGCACTAAGAATAATTTATTGCTGAAAAAAAAGACTTTGCTATGGCCTGTATGACAACATTTGCATAAACATCAGAAGAAGAAATTGAGACTAGAGTTGGTAAGGCAAAAAACAAACAATTTGTTTCCATAGCCATCCTGGAATCTGGGATTTCTGTGTCACTTCCTTGTTCTCTTCTTAGATTTTGAATTGTCAGTTGTCACACTATGGGGAGCAGAGTAAGCATCAGTAAGTGACAGAGATCATTTTGAACAGACCAATCCCAAGTGTAATAGATCTTGGTGGAACAGAGACCTATGAGGAAAACAACGTCTTCTGGATGACCATACTATATGTGGTATGCACAAATTCCTGACACATATATGAAAAAATAGTTGTGGAACCAGAAAAGAGAACAAAGCAATGAAGAAGTTCAAATAATTTCCTAAATGTCCCAAGCTATCTCAATAGATTATTTTTAAAAAGGTTCAGAATCCTCCAGATTATACTGTATAATTGTTTTAACATAATGAGTACAAAAAAGAAGTAATTTTCAAGAACTGCAACAGACTTCTTAAAAGTTTATGTGTACTGGGCCACAAAACGGAATATAACAGAAATAGCTGAAATTAATAACAGACACAAAAGCCAGTCTACTGAAGGAATAAACTTTTACAGGCAACAAGAAAAAGGAAAGGCATAAAAAACCCCAAACCAACCTTGCTAAAAAAAAATTCTTTAAAGTATTTTTCATGTGCATCAAATCAAATGATACTTAACGGGACAGCATTCATGCATGTATATGGAATAGAAACTGCTCTAATTAATGGTTGTAGAAGTGCAAAAGCTTCAAAGCGTATGAACAATTTCTCAAGCATTTGAATTCTAGCAAAAAACTTATCCGAGTTATTTTGAGTTACTTCTGGATCTGTATCACTGAGCAGGAAACCTCTAAAGATCAGCCTCTCTTCTGAGAATTTCAGAGTTTTTTTGGTCAGCTGAAAACACGGGGATGTTTTTTTCAAATGTCTTCATCATTGGCCTGAACTCTGAACCTGGAAAGGTCATTGGAAAAAGCTCTCCTATTGACTCAGTGAGAGGGAGTAAGACCTTGTAGCAAGCCTTTTCTGAAAGTTCTATACACTGTGAGAATGTTTTTAAGGTATTTTGGCACTCTTTATAGCATCAGCCTTGTCTCCAGATTTGAGTAATTTTCCAGACAAAGATACAAGGGGCACGGAACTTTTCATTCAATCTAAAATCTTCACCATTCTCCATGCGCTTAAATTAATTTAGTAAAGTTGATATACTGAAAGTTCCTCAAATTACATAACTCTAACAGATCCTAAAGGTCCTTATATAAATCTTCAGGGGTTTTTTAGCTTGGAAGGTGAAATCAGAGTTTAGAGTTTAAAAGTCTGCAGTTCTTTCCCCTTGCTTTCTCTTTGAGGTCAGAAAAATAGCGCTGGTTTACAGTACACATGCAAAGAAGTACAACTACTAGAACCCACAATTAAACGGGCCATTTAAGAAAAAAAATCAATTGTCAAATATCATAATCAAATATAATAAGTTCCTTAATCCATTCCTCTGTGAAAATAAATTGTTTCCTTCTAAAACCTTTCATTCAATAAAACATGTGATGAATTCCATGTAGGGAACTTGGCAAATATGTAAGTATCATATGTCATTTTATGGCACAGGTCTTACTTTCCTCAAGTAGGTTGTCAGACACAGCTTAGGCGGTATGAGCTGAGCTGTCTGCAAGTAACTATCATGCAGATTCAAGCAGAATATACACAGCTGAACCAGTACATACTTCCATTCCAGCAGAGCTGTGGCTGAATGCCAAAGGGGCAAATACCATCGAAGCATTTTACAAGCAGAGTGAGGTGAATGATAATGATCTACAACAGTGTTTTTCGCATTGTAGTGTGGGAGACAGCCCAGTCCCTCCAAGTGGTTGGCATCAGCAAGGCCCAGGAAACACTTCAGGTGGTGGTGCTTGCTTTGGTTATTTTGGAATGGGTTATGTGCCAGCAACATTATATCAGGGGTGTCCTTTCCTGGATTAGCCCCAGTAGGCAGCTAAGGCCCACAGAGCTGCTTGCTCACTCTCCCCAGGTGGGATGGGGAAGAGACTTGGAAGGCAAAAGTGAGAAAAAACTCATGGGTTGAGATAAAGACAGTTTAATAGGTAAAGCAAAAGCCGTGCACACAAGCAAAGCAAAACAAGGAATTCATTCACCACTTCCCATCGCAGGCAGCTGTTCAGCCACCTCCAGGAAAGCCGGGCTCCAGCACACGTAACCACTACTTGGGAAGACAAACACTGTAACCCCAAACATTCCCCTTGCCTCCTTGTTCCCCCCAGTTTTTATTGTGAGCATGACGTCATAAAGTATGGAACATTCCTTTGGTCAGGTGGGGCCAGTTGTCCCAGCTGTGTCCCCTCCCAAATTCTTGTGCACCCCCAGCCTGGCCAGGGCAGTGCGAGAAATAGAAAAGGCCCTGATGCTGTGCAAGCACTGTTCAGCAATAGCTAAAACATCGGTGGGTTATCAACAGTGTTTTGGTCACAAATCCAAAACACAGTGCCATATGACCTATTATGAAGAAAACTAACTCCATCCCAGGCAAAACCAGCACATGTCCCCATTTCTCAAAGGTGGGGCACCCAGAGGAGTTTTCTCAAAGTTCTCAGCATGAGAAAGAAAGCATCCACAGTCACTGTGGTGGCTTAGCCTCAGCTAGCAACCAAGCAACAAGATAGCCTCTTTCTCGTTCCCGTACCTTCAGTAGGATGAAGCAAGTAAATAGGAAGAATGAGAGAAGAAAATCTGGGCACCAAAATAAAGAGATCACTTACCAACTACAGTTGCAAGCAAAACAGACTTTTGAGAATTTAATTTTTTGCAAATTAATATAACTATTTGAGGACAATATTTAGGTATTGGGAAACAGACACAAAAACAACAACAGCAGAAAAGAAACAAACTTTTACACACTTAAGGAAAACTCCTTTCCTCCCCCTTTCCCAGGCTCAACCTCACTCCCATATGCAGCTAATCTCCAGGCACCTCTCCTACGCATACACACTCAACCTCACATTTGCACTGCTGACACCTTTCCTGCACCCCTTGGTATCACCACAGGTTAAACTCAGTCCCTTCAGTAAGACAAGTGGTGCCTGCAGTCAGGACATAGTGGTTTCCTTCTGCTGCTTCTTCCTTCCCACTTTTTTCCTCCTTCAGTGTGGGTCCTGCACAAGCTGCAGTCCCTTCAGGGAAGTATATGCTCTGTGTGGGCTCATCCATAGGTCTCAGTGCCTTTGGGGGTATAACTGTGCCAGAAGTTCGGCTGATGGGGCCAGCTTTGGCCAGTAGTGAGACCATTGTAGAGCTGTCTGGAACTAGCTGTGCCCAGTGCAGGGCAGCTCCTCACCTCCTCCCACAAAGGCCATCCCTGAAGCCCCCCCTCACCCCCCAAAGCCCTGCAACCTACACCCAGTACAGTTATGTATCATTATGATATGCAATTTGCTCATTTCTGTTTGCTGGTTTCCTTTAGCACAAACAGATATGGAAAAGATAAATGCTTTTCAACACTTCTGACCCCAATCAGGAACTGAATAGTCCAGAATAATAAGTAATCAACTTCATAATTTCCCAGTGTAATACTCATGTACATGTGGAAATTTAATCTAGAAATCACAGTGTTCCTGTAGAGAAAGTTCCAACCCATCTGACATACATCACTGTATTTTCTCATATCTTTAACCTGTCATAACCACAATAAAAAACAATTTTCTCTGAAGTTTTTGAGCCTTCCCTGCACCATTAGTATAATGCTGTAAAAGTCTGCCTGATTTTACTACTGGCATTATAATAAACAAAGCCTAGTCTCAGAGCATTCAACATTTGAATCAGGACTTACTCTGGTTGAAAAGAATGTTCTTATAACATGAAATAGTGGCAAAAGTCTTTCAAGCAACTCTGATTTTAATAAGTCTTGAATCATGCTTTTCCAAACCTCTGGACTTTTAGATTCTGCCATCACTAAAAACCTATTTCTGTAACACCTCAGATAATGTGTCTTGGTTATTTAAATATATGTCTAAATTGCTACTGTGATGGTATGCCTTGCGTGCATTTTTGTATTAAATCTTATTTTTTAAAGGAATATACTTCTATTTTAATATAGGTAGATGCCACTCACAATCTTCAAGGACAGTGATTACCAGTCCCATTTGAAGACACAGTACAGTTTCTTGATTCAAAGTAAGTATTAGAAACGTCCCAGTCTGCATTTTCCTTCATTTCTGAATTTTCTAGGAAATCAGAGTATGTTTCATAATCTTCCAACTGAACATTACGATCCAGCAATTTTTGTGTTATTGCCAGAACTAGGTTCCTCTGAGAATAATTTTTGTAGTCTGTAGACAGCCCTATCTGATATGGTCATAAATAGAAAAGTTCTACTTTATAAAAATAATGAAGAACACCGTTTCATTGTTGACTGTGATATTTAAAATACAGGGAAGGTTTATTATTCAAAAATCCCATTTCTATGCTGATCACATTCTCAAACACATGCAATTTAAGCCACAATTGCATTTAATATGCAGACACAGTTACAGTTTAATATAAGTACACAGCTCAGCTAGGCAAAGGAGAATATGCCATTTTTCAGTAACTGCTGTTTACTATTGAGAGAATGATACAAATTATTGTTATATGACATTATAAAAGTACATAAATGTATTGACTTACAAATTAGAAAAAATGCAACTGATAACATGGACAGAAAGCAATATTGACTTCCCAGTTTCAGAGGGAAGACACAATAAAAGAATAGGCTTCTGGTCATTTTAGGACTAGAACTACCAGGGCACAGTTCTGCTCTTGCCTCAATATTCTTTCTAGATCACAGGACAGTTGCAAAAGGCAACATTTTCAAAACTACCTAGTGAGTTTTGACTGTTCAACTTGAGCTTCCTGATAATATCAGGCTTCATATTACAGGAATGTCAGAAAAGCAAGTCCCTGAGAAGTGTCTCAGCTACTGAAATACTCCATATCAATCACTTGAGAGTACACACTTCAGATCATTATCATGTGAATTACTTCCTTTTTTCCTGTTTGTCAGCATCATCTTAGTCTATAAACTCCTTGGAGAGGAGTTATTTCTCGCTGTATATTTTGCACATTTCTTGCCACAGTGGGGTTCTGACCTTGCTTGGGATTTCTAGGGTTTTGTATATGATTAATTACAATTAGTAGTTAGAAAAATAACGGAAACACTTTGATGTTCCATTCAAGACTTAAAGACAGATAGGCATTTTCATTTGGTTTTGTAATGCAGGGTTTGATCAGTTAAAAAAAAAAAAATCTATAAAAATCCATCTGGAGGGTAAAATAAATTGGTTCCACATTTGTCCTGTCACATAAAACTGCTCCAGACATTGTCATATGAAAACCAGTCCACATTTATGTTAATTTCTGATTTGGCATAAGGCACCATTGGTTAGTCTTGGTGATGGCAGCTGAGAATTTTGCACTAGGAAATCCCTAATTTAAGACATTTGTGAGCTCTGAACCATGCAAAGGTACTCAGAAATTAATGCCATTTTATGCAGTTAAAGTCCTGTATTCCTTAAAAATAACCTTTCAGAAATATTTTTTTATTCCATGAAAAATGAATTCGTGGTTAAAATGTCAATAAAATCTCCATTAGTCTGAGGAAATATATATGCTATCAAGAACTTCCTATGAATCACAGCATCTGCTCTGACTCCCTCCAAAAATGCTTTGTGGGGAAAAATGTTAGAGAGAACAGGACAAAATATATAAACGTTACAGTCTGTTGACCAATAGCTACATTGTACCTAATAGACATAGGATCTTATTTTGCTTTGTGGGATTTTGCACCACTGACTTCAATGACAACAGCATTGCATTATCATGAAGATATATCATTGTATAAATTATCCTGATTAACTAATTAGCTTAGTAATAATTTTGACAGAAACATGGTGGAAAAGAAAAATTCAGATGCATTTTACCATGAGAAACATTCACATAGAGGAATTCTTACCATGTTACTTTTTGACCTATGTCAGTATAGTACAGTAATTCATAAACATAAGTAGCTCAATCTCCAATGTTCTCTTCTGTAAGCTACCTCTGATAAAAGATTAGCATTGCAGCTCATTGCAGTATCTTATCTTCATCCATTTCAATATTCATCTCAACATTTTAAATCTGTTTCTCAAACAACCTTCTACGGAGGGTTTTTCTGTGATATTCTCATCAAAACCTAAAAAAAAAGAGCTAAATGCATGTTATGGTTTGTCTGTATGACTCCAGCTCAAATGCAATGTCACTGTAGATTGTACAAATCACTATGAACAAATACAGTCTTCAAGCCTGGTGTAAAACATCCCCAGATAAGACTGTAAGACTCTCAAATGCAGCTTTGGGACACGCTTTTGTCCCCTTCATCTTTAAGCTCATAGCTCAATCCAATTATCCACAATTTAGCCTCTGCCAACGATGTGTGTACACTTGTGTTGCAGAGGAGGATTTTTTTTGTATGACTCAAGTGTAAAACTTCAGCTTACAAGCCAAAAATGTCTTCAAAAGAAACCCATGAAATGAAATAGTAAAAGCATGAGGACTCTACATTAAAAAACTCAGTTTGTGATCACGTATATTAACTTCCACCTCAATAACTTCTTTTAAATGAAATCTGCAAAACACAATCTGCTTATTTTGTTAATCAGTAAAAAAAAAAACCAACAATGTATGTAAAAAAATTTCTTCCAACAAGAACAGGACTGAGGAAAATTTTGGGTAGAGCTTTATAAAGTTCTGAATTCCAGAACAGAAGTTACTAGTACTAAAAGAAGTTAGTTAAATAAACAGAAGTTAAATGCTTACGTATTACTTTTCAACATTACTTCCACAGTCTTTAGAAACACAGTATTAGATCTTTAGTTCTATCCAACTAAAGCCATTCAGTACAAAGACTGCTAAAATGTTAATCTAAACCTTAGCATACAAATATTTTCAGTTTTCATGGCACACATTGTTGCAATAAACCGTTCTGGCAGCTGAGGAATAAGTGACCAAGAAGTTTTCTCTAGCCTTCTTTACATTCTAAATGCCTCACACCAGATGAAGCCAAGTGATTTTCTGTTGACTGGATTCTGCTTAAGGATTCCTCAAAATACAGCCACCAGCCTCAAATAGCTGTAGACCACCACTAGAACAAGACTGCTTTGTTTAGCTGTTGGTATCATTCTGGAATGCATTTCAGGTTCAGACTTCTGTTATTTTGGCCTGGTCACATGCTTTTAGTCACATGTACCCCATCTATTTTAATAAATTATTCCATGGAAAAATATCCTAAGAAATATCAGAGAATTTTCTATTAACAATTATTCCACTTTCCAATGTAACGGTTCTGGTCAGAGATTACAATCTCATCTTGAAATAGAAATTATTTACAAGATTCATTAATAACATTTCATCTTACTTAGCATTTGAACACATAGGCAGCAAAAGGAGGTTTCTACTAAAAGATTCAGATTTCAACAAAAGTAGTAAGGTATTTGATATGCCAACACCGGAGGGGCGGACCTAACTCTGCTAGGATCATCTGTGCAAAAGAAATAAAATTGGTGGAGTCCAATAGTAATTTCTTAGCAGTCTATTACTCCTTCAAGGAAAAAGGAAACTCCGTCTAGGAAAAGGAGGCCAACTAGGATTACACTGTGTTGCACTAACCTCTGGCTGCTGTTAGAATACATCAAAGCTGTTAAAAGTATTGTATATTACAGCAGGCAGGTCAAGTGGCCTTAACCTGGCACTGGACACCACAAGAAGCACGTGACCATAAGATCAAAGGATGGAAAAATAAGGTTTCAACCACAATTCACAGTGACAAAGTCTCAGCACATATCACCTGCCACCTGAATGTCTTCTATTCCAGTGATCTGACCACATGGGGTAGAGTGTGTTTCTATTCTAATCAGTTTGAGTGTCTAATTTAAACAATCCACGGCAAAACCAGTGTTTTAAAGTAAAAATTAGTAGTCAGATTTATTTAAGCAAAGGTAATTGTATTTAGTGTGATAGGCTATACTCATCCCTGATATTACATTTATTTCCTATTCCAGAATTGAAGGACTCATAATCCTAAATCCTAAAAACATAACAAGCAAATATAATACATGTACAGCCTTCAGGCCCAGGAAAAAATGTAGTACCTAAACACTCAACCCAAATATTCCTATTGTTCTGCCCAGCTGAGTGCCTCCCACCTACTTGTTATACTTCTACCATCTTTGAATTATCATTGTGAAATAATTTCATGACATCACGGATGGGTCCGAACGTTTGCCAGCTTTCAGATATGCTGTACAAATGGTAATTATAACCATTCTAAATGATGCATCTCCCCAGTGCCTCAGATTCAGTGAGTTAACCTTAAATGCAAGGCAGATTTAAAGATGAACAATTTACTTAGATAAAGGAAAACAGAAAATATAATTAATCATTTGCCTATCCTTCAGCCCTAGTTTACAAAACCATGGTGCAACTTTATTGAGCTCAAAATTGAAGGGTGACAAGGTTAATACGTAGCTTTAGACCTCATGGTTTCATTAGCAAACACATTACAGACTGCAAATCTGAACTGACAGTAATGTTAGGCCCAAACAAAGTAAATAATTACTGGCTTGGCAAATGAGGAAGCACTTGCAGAGTTTGTTTACATTTGGTTTTTGGAAAATTCATGTTGGCAACAAGTCAAATACAGTTTGACTAGTAACTGTGACAATTGCTCACAGATGCAGCTGGAAGAACAACAAAAGAACGGATTTATGGTTCTTTTCTCCCCTGCATTTTTCCCCTTTGTTGCCTTTTTCTTGTGCTGTTTCTTCTATCTTTCTCCCTTTTTTTTCTCTCTTTTTTTTCTTTTCTTTACCATTTTGGATCAATAACAAACAAAGCCACAAATATAAGTGGGTTTTCATGGCAGATGGGCCTTGGAATGTGTAAAAATCTCATGTTGCATTTTGTGTTTTGGCCATATATTGGAAAAGACACAGCTGTATTCAAGCTGCACTCATAAAAGCCTTGCTCCCTGACAAAACGTATGAGTGCCCTCAGTTCGTGTAGGCCTGAACTGGATTTTCAAGAGAAATGCATCACATCCATGCTGGTGCACTGTTAACAAACTTTATCAGATGCCAGGCATACAGAATTATGTCTAGTCTCAATTCCTTTTATGCAATTCATTTTTTGGTTATATAGGAGAACTTGAACATATTGCTTGGAAATAATAAAGCAGCCTATGAAAATGGAAAATAATTCAACATCCTGTAGTTGAGCTAGAAAAACTGTGAAACTGCAGTTCTTTATCCAACATTTTATACAGAACGCAATTATACTAAACACTGAATATATTCAACTTCCTAATATGCAGTATAATCAGAGGATAAAGAATCAGCAAGAACCAATTATTAATAAAAAAAGCTAACATAGAATCAAACAGTTATATAACATATAGTCAATGACATACACAGAAGAGGACTAATCTTGTAAACTGAAGAAAAGTTTGCAAGCAGAAAAAACAATAATTGTTAGAGCTCACTTTCAGTCAAAGTGAGCTGAAAGAGTCTGGTAAAGTCTTGTCAGATCAGCTCACTTAATTAAGTGCATTTCACATTGGAAAATTAATATTCCTAGTCTGATCAACAGAAATGTACTTTATCTTTCCTACCTCAGTGAACTACCAAAATGACGTCTCATTAAGCCACATTTCTGAACACCAGTGACACCACTAATCACTAGTTTGAAATTAAGCATAGAGACCATAAACAGCAACTTTAGTGATCACTTACCTTAGTTATTTTGCAGTTATTTACAGTGTATTGTTTATATTATGCTAATGTCACTAATTTTTTATTAGTCTGAATTAATGTACAAACTGTTAAATTACATTTCTACATTTCACACAGCAACTACAAAACTAAATAATAATTTTCAATGCTCATTGCTTTTGTCTCAGGAAAACAGATTGAGAAGGAACAGTCCTCTCTGAAGAGTGGTCAGGCCAGTATATACTTGGCATGTATACTCCTTCAAGACCTCGGGTAGATTACAAGATTTTCTCAGCTTACTGCCATTCACTGATGAAGGACGAGAAAGGGACATGTGTGCTGTCTTTCCAAGTTATAGATGCATCGATATCTGAATATTACATAAAAGATTTCCCTGTGACCAAGATATGGCTTTATTTTTCTTTAACTGTTCAATTATTCTCTGTGCAGGAAAGCGCATGTAGGAGCAGAGACAAAACATCTGCGGAAAGCTGCGACATGCGCATTCTCAACTGAAATAAATGAAGCTATTCAGAAAAATTGAGTACTGTTAATTGATGTCATCATTACTAAGTTTTCCAGTAAAATGTTTGAAGAAAGCGAGATAAAAAAGGTTTAGAGAGATTAAAGTTCTCGATAGCTGCAGAAAAAAGTACATTTGTAAATAATGAATTTAACCAGGAAAAAAATCCATAACAAGTAAAAACCATTAGAAAATAGCATGGTAGAAAGTACTTCCAGACGGTGTATGAACAGAGTGCAATATTGATTAAGGTATATTCTAATCAATATACAGATACTTCAATGCTTTCAATGCAGTGGCTTTGATGGCCTAAAGGGAACATTGTGCCACTGAGTGCAAAGGTTAGATACTTATGCTCTAACAACTGTGGAGATGTGATACATCTATTATGGGGAATCAGATTCTTATACAAAATGCCGAAAGTGTTAAATACCAAGGAGGTAGGCCACACTGGCAGAAATATGTTGTTTGTTTGATTTTAACATAAACTTCATTTAAGTAAACCTTATAATGGCATTTCTGCAATTTTGCCTTTAGCACCGTGATACTAGTAAGTGTCCTCTAATTTTTTCCATGCTAATGTTAGTGAACATTGATGAACTACATAGATATTTGAATTTCTTTGCACAGAAACATTACGCTCAGTGTATTTTACAAAAATGTTTTGTTTTTTCTTTACCTTTTGTCCAAAACCCATCAATATTATTTGGACATCAGAAAATTTGCCTGATTGTGAATACTTTATTGAGACATAATCAGTAGTGAATGACTCTAATGCTCCTCCAGAACTCGCAGTGTTCTGCTGATGCCCAATGGAAGTTCTGTGCATAGAACAAGTGACTGTGACTCAGTGAGTGACACCTGCATTGCCTTTACTTTTTCCCTTCCCCAGTGTAGGAAACTGGCTTGAAAAAGCACCTTCTAAATCTGCAAAGGTCTTAAAACCGTATCTGCCATGAGCTGACTTTTCTTTGATTCTCTGCAACTGACTCTCCAAGTTTGATGGGAATCTCAACAATACGGCAGAAGAGTGGTGTCAGTTTTCACAACCACTGTCAATGCCAGTTCATGAATTTGCAGCTGCCCTATTCTCTACAGACCAAACCCTGTTTGATCTCAGCCTTTACCATCTGCTATCTCATGACTAAACCAGAGGAATAATTTCCTAAACTCAGGTAATCATTATCTACATTAATACGCATCTGGGTTTGTAGGCCCTAAAAGCATTTTAATCTTTCCAGAGATCTGAAATTGTCTTCTATTATTCGATATATAAAAAAGTTTATTCTTTCACACTGATTTAATTTTCAGGAAGGTGAAAATTACAATGTCTTGGTAGAAACAAAAGTTGCAGAGTTGTATCTGCGCTATATAGAACCCGACCAGAGTTTAAGATGGTCATCAACATCACCAAAGTTATCACTTTGTGCTGTGCAGACTTCATTTGTTGAATTCAGTCGTAACTACAGGTGCTCAACATCTCTTAGTATCAGGCACATATAAAATAATTCTGAACAAGCTATTCATACAAATGCATATATCCGGTAGAAATCCAAGACTACCTCAGTAATATGCAATGTGTTCCACTAATCCTTTCCTGCGATAAATCCCAGCTAACAGTAATAAACAACTTTGGGTATGCATCACAAAATGTTTACAAGTTAGCATAATTTTTCATTTCTAGAACAGTTGTTAGCTTTTTATCAAAACTGAAAAATATTTGCAAAAATGCTTTAGAGTAAATCTGAGCAATTTCTGTGCTCCTTAGCAATTGATAGTTGTTGCAGTATGAGAAGCAGTTTTTCAGGAGTGGCATCTTATTTTGTAGGCTTACCTTGAGATGTCAGATAAATATATTATATTAGAAAACCCAAATTCAAGTTGCAAGCTCAAACAGAAAAAACATAATTGAGGATGACTAAATGTAATGTGTGTGTTTTTACTAATATAATGCATCAGTACAGTGTAACAAAATGCTAACAAAACGATGTCATGGCTCTGATAGACAGATTCTACATTTATTCTAAGATTACACTAGCATTTATCAGCACGGTCTAGGTTGAACATGCCCTGAATAATCTGGAATGCCTGGCAGTTAGAAGCTTTTACATACCTGAGGACTTTCTTAACTAGAGCAAAGAAAATAATTTAGGATGGTAAGAGACTGTTAAATGCTTTAATACCTCAGAGGGTTTTCTAGAGCTCTTCTACCTAACACTCTGGAGTTGAATTGATGTGAAATATTGAGACTTGGAGTAAAGCCTTCTGAGCTAAGGGAAGGGCAGTGGAGGTAGATGCTTTGCTCAGGGAAAAAAAAAGAAGGCATTTGATCCCACTGCTTCGTCTTGTGGCCCTCATAAGGAGCATTTCCAAAAGATGACAAATAGCAATAGTACTTATCATGCCTTGGTGAGATCTTAGTGGAGTTTACCTGAGACTAATTCATTGTAAGATTAGCGGTAAAGAAAATAAACTACAATAGCAATTCAAATATATAAAGTATCCATATATGTAGTATGGGTTGGAGACAGAATAAAAAGTGTTGCTGTCTGTAGATGTCTGACAGATGATCTGCTACTTTAAAGATTTCTTAATAAACTCAAGAAAAAAGGTTTGTGCTTAATAAAATTTATCAGATTACATTTAAAGAAGCAGAATGAGTGAGTGAGGATTAACACTTGAGAATTCTACACAGTTGCACCTAACTACCAAACCCACAAAACACCTAGGAAGCTAAAGCAAATCTTTCAAATTGCTTACTTTTAAAGCACTGAATTTTAAGTCTGAATGTTGCAACCTAAGACACAGACAGTAAAAACAGGAAAAAACCTGACAAAATAGAAGAAACTACTCAATGTGTCCATGCTTTTAACTTAAAATATAGCTTAATTTGTCTCTATATTGTGATCACATCTTTGCACATTCATAGGACTAGGATTTTGAAGTCTAACGTGAATTTTTGGATATTCAGATATATACTTAAATAATATAAAATCTCTGTGCTAATGTGAACTTAAAATATTAATGTCTCTCTCAAATTATCTACAAAGTCTAAAACATAAGGAGAACAGTTTTGCATTCTCTTACTAGGGAAAAATAACAAATGGAAGAAGATCAAATAGCTATATTAGAGCAAAATATAGATGAAAAATATCTTGATACAGAAAAATTAATTCATTGCTATCAAGATCCATTTTTGCTATAACTCTTGCAAGCCATCACCAAGTCAGTCAATAATCTTATTTTAATAATAATATCATCTTATTTTAATAGTAATATCATCTGAGCTTTCTCTCTGCTGTTACCTTTTGCTTTCCATTGTCCTGTTGCTTCTGCATTTTCCTGTGAAGAATTAGACCAAAATATCTTTGACACAGGTACCTCACAGAGGTTCTTAATACAATAAACCACCTAGCCCAAACTGGGGAAGTATGAAATAATAAACAAGCCAGCCAACCAGCCCTCACACTCCATTATCTCCCAGTGGCTTACAGTAATATTTGAATGCATTGTTCCATCTCATAAAATCTGGCCATAATACAGTACTTTGGGGAATCAGGAAATAATGAAATTGCTGTCACTGTTGGCTCTGTCTATGTTATACCAGGGCTGAGCCTGATGCGGCTAAGGGACACAGGTACCACATCTACTGTGTTTCCTCAAACAAAAGCAGTCACAGGCAGGTCAAGGCAGATATTTCCCACTGCACCTCCATGATCTTACATCTTACTCTCCAGCAGACCAAAGGCCTACCTGGCCAATAAACTGGATTTTTACCTTCTCTTGGTTTTGTTGTCAGAACAGAAAACAAGCTAGCCAGAAATTCAGGTCTAGGACATTTTAGTTGAAAAGTAGTAAGGACTAATCTTGGGCATGGCTTTAGAACACCTACCACATGCCCACATGCTGCTGGTCATTGAATTTGTACAAACATATTCTGATGGCTCAAATTATTTAAAAAAAAATATGTAGAAGTAACTTTGTCATCATAAGTTTCATGCCATATCGACTATCGTCTTTATTTCAACAGCCAATGTAAAAGGCAGTGAAGATAAAGCAAAATAAAAATCATGTTGTATGGCATTTCAAGAGAACAGCTTTGCTGCATTTACCTCAATGTGAATCACATTCCTAATGACTGCTGATATTCAGGCCAAAGAACATCTTTTAAATCCACTGTTACTGATCATGTAAGCACACTAATATATTTTAGCATTAAATCAAGCAGATCATCCTAAGCCACTTTCAGCAATAGGTTTAAGTGACTGAAAGTCTTCAGTATGAGTTCAGAAACCAGATAAACTGCACACAAAAGACATCCTGTATTCCTCAGACTCTGGGAAAGTTTAAACTACAGTTCTCATGGAGAAATCACAAGATGCCAATCAGTGAACAAGGTTTATTAATTCAGCTGTTAACTTGTTTTGTTTATGTACTTCTTAGCAGAACAATGAAGTTCACTTGTTCTGTTAAATTCAAGTTGTATTAAGTCCAGGTATATACACCAAATCAAACACACAGAAAATGAAAATGCTGCCCTCAAATTAAAAATAAGCCAAACCCAATCATAAATTAACACTCACCACAGAAAGTCATTGGTGGGGACAGACCTTTCAGTAGGACCTGTAGAGATAGGACAAGGGATAATGATTTTAAATTAAAAGAAGGTAGATTCAGACTACATATAAGGAAGAAATTCTTTATGATGAGGGTGGTGAAACACAGGAACCTGTTTCCCAGAGAGGTGGTAGATGCCCCATACCTGGAAACATACAAGGTCAGGTTGGACGGGGCTCTGAGAAAACTGATCTCGTTGAATATGTCCCTGCTTACTGCAGGGGAGTTAACTGGCTGATCTTTAAAGGTCCCTTCCAACACAAACCATTCTATGATTCTGTGATTCTATGAAAGTGAGATCAAAAAGCATATCTGTGGTAAAATTACAATTACCTTGTAATTGTTCTTTATTTCTTCCTTAGTAAGCTCCTCCCTCTTAAAGCAGTTATAAGTCACAGTATTTATTGCTCTAATTTTTTCACATAGAGGAGTTTCTCAGTATACTTTATTTTTTAAAGAAATGCATCTGCATAACCTTGCACTTTGTTAACCATGCTAGAGGCATCACTGGAGTAACTTGTTTCTTGAGAGCCTTGTTCATGTTTCTCAAAACAGAGAAAGCTTTATTTCAGCTATACCATGTCTTCTTTGTTCTTTGTAGTCCCTCTGGGCTGCTTAGAGATGCAGCAGAACCCTATTCTGCCTCTCCACCCTTACCCTTTGGATCACAAAAGGCCAAGTCCACAGATCTCTAAATCACATCCATTTTGACTTCTCTAATTAACAAATTTATCTAATAGAAATGTCTGGAATTATAGCATTAATGAATGAAAAGCATCTAATGTATAAATAAACAATAGGTTTCAGTTAATATCATCATGTAATTATGCACAGAAGAATCAAAATATAAATACAGCAAAGCTAGAAAACCATGAACAAAAATACGTCACCCAAATATTTACTTCCCACCCCCACTCCACCTTCCCCATTTTTTAAATTTAGGCAAAGCTAATTTATGACCAAAAGCTGTTCCATAGTATTTTAATGCTTCTTATATTAGACACCAGATTTTAGTTTTGCATTTTAGTGTTTCTGGCCCATATTTCAAATTTAACATGACAACAACACATGCAATTTTGCATAGTATTGATAGCTTCAAATTGTTAAACAGATTACAGTGTTTTGCATATTTTATATATGACTATGTAAGTCTGATTTTCACAGTCTTGTAATTCATATTTTAAAATGTTGGAAGCATGTATTTTAAATGTTTATATGTAGTTCTACGTTACATATGGATTCTGCATACCTCTGGATTCCATCTGTGGACATACTGAGACTAGCCATTTATTATGAAAACTTTCTCCTAGCAAAACATTAGGAGGCTTAAATTGTACATCAAGAAATAGACTGCACTTGCTTGCTATCAGTTTCTTTATATAAACACAAGAGTTTTAATGTCTTTTTGCAAGCATTCACCCAGGTGATCACATTTTGCCAAAATCAGTAGATTTTTCTGAGATCCATAAATAACGTAAGTCAAGAATTGCAAATAAACTCAGTGCAATTTTTAGGCACACTGCATTCTACTATGTTTTCAAGCTGAGAAACAAAAATTTCACCCTTATTTAATCTCTCTTTTCAATTGTAATGTGTCCCTTCCATGGAAAAATCAATACTTTTCCCAAACAAAGGTACACAAAGCCATGTCACAACATGATAGACCACTAGTCATATTTAGATTTAAGACTAGGCGCAGCTAGCAAAACAATACCATGTAATAATACCACACCTGAGTTATGTTTCTGGTCAGCTACAGTACGTTCCTAAGGAAGAAAACCAATTGTAAACTTGTCTTTTAGCCAGACAGGATCAAAGCACACCATTGCTCTGCAGGTACAAAATAGGCTTTTACAGAACAGTACATGCTGGTGTTATTTACTTCTTTCTTAAAACACAACAATAACAATCTAGCAGGCTCCTAATCACTTTTCTGGCCTCCAAATGTAAAGGATTTATTTAATGTTTATCATCAAGCTGACCTGCCTCATAATGATATATCATATTGCAGGAGATGAAAGAATCATATTCCCCTGTTTTTTCTGTGAAAATAGAAATTTACGTTCAAAGATTCTACTTTACTCGTTAGATGTAAATATGTCAGAAAGACATTAAAATGGCATTCAATATAGACTACTATTTTTAAAACAAAGTTGTCATTCTACTGCTGCTGAATTGCTCATAAATTCAAGTTTGAATAAAGAGATCAGATTACATTAAATGCATTTTGGTATCTATAACTTTCTGCAATGAATTAAAACTGGCTGATCATGTCTCCAGTGCATTTCATTTTCCGTTGATTCATGTACTGCAATATAACCTTCAAAATTCCCTTATGCCAACAAACTCACTCAGATATGCTGAGTGCAGGAGCAGATTAAAGTGGCTATAAGATTGAAAACTGTACCAAGACATCAGATAATGTAGTAGAAGTATAATGAAAGTGTAAACAAAACCTGTAAATGTACAAATTACTGTTCATATAATCCACTGCTGAATTCAATGGAGAGTTTTAGTGTAAGAAGAAGATATATTAAACCAGAACAAATTGGTAAGGTCACTATATTGAGATTGTTTCATTTTTTTTTCATTTAAGAATTTTCTATTCAGGACTCAGCAATGAAAAAATATTTACTCTCCTGTTCTCTGGAAATAGACTTTATCCCAAAGTAAAATCTGAAGCTAAGGTATTTTAAAGGCAGGACTAAGAAAGCAATGCATCCCTCTCTGGCAGCTGCTTGGTTTTTAAGTTACTCTCAGAAATAACCTTTCATACTTTCCTTGTATGAACAGAGCTTTCTGTTCCTGTGTTGTGAAATCCAATCCATCTTTTAAAAGCTTTTTAAGCTGGCAAAAATGCATTATTACTGATCTAGTAACTTCTATTGTTTCAGTGGTAGCTATGGTTATGGATGAATGCTTTCAACAGAAGTTAAAAGAGATAATGAGTCTTTAATGATACAAAATCAGAGCCTTGTGTGCTTAGTGAAGCCTGACACAAGCTTGAGCTTTCAGCTAGCAAGGAGAGCTTATACAGCATCACAGTTTTCCACAGAGAAAATATCCACAAAAGTGTTTTCTGGCATAACTTTGTATCTCCCAAGACACTATCCCCAGAAGTTAATCTAATAATGCTAAATGGTTAAATGACATGAATTGACCGTGGGAGTGGGTGGGGGGTGGAGGGGTGTGAAAACAAAAAAAAAAAAAGACACATCTGGCAGCGTTGAAAGTAAAACTCAGTTTTGGTAATTCACTGTCTCTGTTTATGGATCTTTTGTTATCATCCTTGTGATTTTCTGGTAGACTTCTCCTCCCCAAAGATATGAGAGAATTGCACCCATCTAACACTCCAGCACAGCAACACTGATACCAAAGATGCCTCCTTAAATACCTGGTGCAGACCTTTGCCTTCTAGCTATGTGGATCGATTGATTCTGAACTAGATCGGTTTTGTATACATTTACAATGCACTGTACATGATTTGCAAGTGGGAGACTGTCTATACAGAGCAACGCATTTGCACTAACTACTGTGCCTGGGCAAACCTGATTTCCATACATTTGACCAGTCTTATGCCACTGTATCTCCATGTTAGTATAATTATTGAATTAAATCCACCACGAAAGGCACAGGATCAAAGAAAGAAATGCGTGTGCTATTCACCCGAGCATCTGCCCTTTAAACAGCTTACCTCTTGCACCAAGTAGAAGATTAGCAATGAAAAATAAATTGACTGCAGTTTCAGTAACATGCTATGAAAACATCTTGCATTCAGTGGCTAATCCAGACTTCTTCCTTCTCTGCCAGACCACAAACCTTTCATCATAAACTTCTCCATTCATCTTACACTGGCATGAAGGGGCAGCCCATATTGAATACATCTACAGATGTTTTATTAGTAGCACATGTTTTGGATGCTGGAGTTATATGAGACCATACTGTGATTCAGCTGCAGGTGTTTACTAAATAGGAAATAAGTAAAAATATCATGGAGACACTCTAGGAATGAAGCAGTTCAGTATTAATTTACTCTATGTTTATATTAACTGATTTAAATGGAAATCTGCTGCTCTTCTGAGTTTATTCTGATTCCCCATAACACAAATTTCCTTTGACATGCTTCCTTCAGCCCTCTGACCACCCCTTCCACACTGTTACTTTTAGTAACAAAACGTCAGCTCCACACCAAAGGGAGAACTGTACCGTTCCCATATTGTGGGGTTACCGTGGGGGCCAGCAGTGGTGGTGGGTCCTCATGGAGCGGCTCAGGGCAGAGCCCAGAAGCCAGGGCCTGTCCTGAACAGAGCAGCCAGTGGGGTGTAGAGGAATGAAGCTGGGTTAATTATCATTGATAACATACAGCTGTGGGCTGGCTTCAGGGGCGGTGGGTTGGCCAGTGTAGATAAGGTGCAGCTGTGGCTGGTTCTAGTATGGGGTTGGGCAGCCAAGGAAGAGGGAGGAAGAAGCAGAGAGAAGAGAGAGTGGTCACTGCATGAGGGGAGACTCGAGAAGGCAGCAGAGGGGCTGGCATGACATGATAAAATACATTGTTGCAGCATGACATTTTGGAGAGTGCTGTGACAGTGGGACAGCTCCAGCCACGGGCATTGGGTGCTTTCCTGGGGACAAGGCCAAGACCAGGCTGGAGGCGGGTGAACGAACCAGGGCAGGGCTGTGGGGAGCTGGACCCCAGCCTGGCCATGGCCCCGCTGGGGCACAGGGAGCTGACGTGGGGGTCCAGGCTGTGGGCAAGGCAGGACACCAGGAAGAGGCCAGGCAGGGACAGTGAGGTCTCTAGTGCCCTCAAGGACTGGCAGGTGTTGTGAAAATGTTTAGATGATTCTATATTTAAATATATCTGAGTACATAATATCCAGTTCCTGATATTTATTTTCTTATAAATGGTATCTACATGTTATACAGAAAGCTAGAACTGAGTGAAGGGGTGTGAGGAAGAGGGGAGCGGGGAGAGTTGTTCTAATGTTGTTAACTAGTTATTGAGTCATGGTTGTTTCTGTTTCAAAAGGGATTATCAAAGTGATAGGAAGGGATTTCCAAGTAAATTGTCACATAATTAGTACAGAGGAATATTAATTTCCTTTTATCATTAATTTTTTTTATCCTTCCTCCATGTAACTTTTGTTTGTCTTCTGAAGTGTAGATGTAATTCTGAAAGAAGAATAAAACATAACCTTTGGAAATTTATTAATAAAAATCCCCATGAATAAATACCACATTTCTTCTGGAATGGATACTTTAACATTAAGAAACACAGCCATAAGCTCCTAAAAAGCTGGAATCTGAGGTAACCACAGAGAATACAGCAGAGAATCAGATTACCGTTTCCAGACTCAGAGCCATGTTCAGTTACAGCACAAGAAACCCCACAGATAAGAAAGCAAAGGATAAAAACCAGCACTTCCTTTCACTTAATACTTTTAAACTTGAAGATCAGGTTATTTGCAACTACTAAAGGTTTTTGACCCTTAATGGTTAGCAAAAAGGAAAACATTTCCATTTGTTTAATGTGCTCATAATGGGGCATTTATGTGTTCATTCACTAACAATGTAGTTAAACATTCAGTTAATTTCAATCATACTGCAAGTCCAAAGAACATATATTAAGAAAAAACCCTTAACAATGCTGTTATCCTTAACTGCTTTCGTGTTGTTTCCTTAAATATTTAATGGAAGCCTAAGATGTGACACCTCTTTGCAAAAACTATGCTAACTTTCTACTGGCATATATATTTATTCATGTCTTTTAATCCTTTTCTAATTATACCTTCTACCATTTGCCTATGACCAAGGATTCATTAGTCAATAGTTCACTGCATCATCTTGTAATGCTGTTTAAGATCCTTTGCCATCTCCCATTTCTCTCATGTGGTACATTTTTCCTATGAGACAAGAAATAAAAATCAGATTTCATCACATTACAACTTCAACATAACAACATAAAATGACTTTAGGATTCAAAAGAAATATTCAGTTCACGCTGTTCTCTAGGCAGAAAAAATGGGAAAAGTATTCAGCAAAGTAGTTGCAGGTTGCTCTTTTCAGGACATCATCTAGGCATATTGTCAGAAATATGTAACATTATCTAGCATAACAATTTTACAAATCTCTGTACTCTTGCATTTCAAGACTCAACAAGGTGTGTTTAATATGTAAATAAAGATACTGTATCTATTTCAGGTGGGTTTATATTGTCTATATTCTCAGATGACAGATTGCAAACCGTTTCCAAAGTATCAGTATTTTCGGTTGATGAACTTCATAAAACTTTTTATTTCATAAATATAGTGGGCCAAATTCAGTAGTGATATTATTACATTATTTGAGAGCTTTAATGCATTACTAAGGTGTTCACATGTAATAATTTAAAGTATTTCATGTATAGAAAATGTACACAGCAGAGTAGTGCACACTAGTATCCTCATGTCAGACAATCTTGGGTAAAATGCAGATGCCAACAATTTCTGTTCTCTAGATTTCAAGTATATGTTGAACAAAGTCCTTTGTTCCATTACCACAAAAACTCTTGACTTTGTTCTTCTACATGACTATCTTTTCAGTTTATGGTCTTCATTTTGTTATTTCTAATAAATCAAAGAAGAGACTGACTCATCATGGAACATTGTGTAAGAATAGGACAAAGAAAGAGAGATAAATCCAGAGGCTGTGAATGAAGAAAAGAAAATTGATTTATTTGCAGAACGGTTTCTGTGGACTAAGCCTGGAAATAAGAAAGTGTTGTGAAATGTGGAGGGCATTAAATCATGGCTAAACCCAAACTAAAACATCCAGAATACTGAACAATTTGGAGAGAAGCACAAAAATAATAGATGAAATACAGTTCTAAAAACTAAAGGGGAAATTAATGTTTGAAGGCTAAATGTATGGTAACTGCACTATTCCAGGTATAGAGTAGGAATGGTAGTAATTTTTGACAAGACTTGTCAAACTCTTTTGCCTTTAATTATTTCCCAAGTTTTACCGTTCAGTTGCATAGCTTAAAAAAATGCTGACACCCTGCAAATGTCTACTGCAGTTTGTAGCTTGAATCAAAGGAAAATATGTGTTGTGCCAGAGGTCACTTAACAAAACTTGGTAAGGTCCCTATTGGGAGAAAAAATATTCTAAAATCTTCCTATCCAGAATAGATGGTTGATAGACAGATAGAAAGAGAGAGAGAGACGGGTGGGTGGAACAGATTTTGAGGCTTCACTTACCTTTTGATAACCCCTTTTGTATTGAAACTAGAAAAGTATTCCTCTTTTTTCTTTGTTTTCTTCTCAATGGAAAATTATTTGTCAAGACACAAGACAGTGGCTTTCATCAGCCATGTAAAGTGTTATGTTTAGTGTTTAGTGTCATCAAATTACTTTTTCTTTTATGCACATCACAGGACCTATCTGCTTTTTCCCTTTGGCATGCAATCATGTCCTGTATAAATTTACAAGCTGTGAGGGCAAACTTGCACTGAACTTAGCAGTATTCTACTCAAAGTTTTCACTACAGTAAGATATTCTAGGTTAAGCTCAGTAAAACTTTAAGTTGCATGTACAGCCAGTTGGTCACATACTATTAAATTCATAATGGTTACATGTAAATGGAATTTTCTCTTTATATATAACTGTCTGATTTCTCAGTACAAATGCCTTTTTCTTCACAAGAAAGATGTTTTCTGTATAAACATTATATATTGCTATATGATAGATGTGAACAATTTGTATGATTTGACATCATTCCTCCTTATCCCCCAGTTTGTGTTGCCAGATAGAAATGTAACCTTAACTACAAAGTACTTGTATAAATACATTATAAATGTGATTTTATTTTGATTTTTAAAATACATTCCTTTTTTATAAAAAAATGTATCATTAAGATTTAAGTAGTATAAAATTTGACTGCCAAGCCCTGTTTGAAAGGATTTTTTAAACCTCCTCACTGGTCTAACCAGGAGCATTAGAGGATTGTTAGATATCTTTCAGTGAAATATTTTGAAGGGCTGCTCATTGATAAAAACGACTTCGGAGAAACATTCTGCCTTTTGTGGTAAAACAATGTTCTCCTAAATGTATGGTTTTCATCAACTCTGAAAAACAATTTAGCCTCAGTGATCTGTGAAACTTTACAAATTCTCCATTGGAGGGCTTATGGTTGCTTTCAATGTACAATATTAATGGAGTTTATTTTGTGAATAATTATTGACATAACATCATCTAATCCTAAGAATACACATATGAGAAATTTCAACACTAGTATTTTTACTGAAATGTATTAGAAAGCTTGTATACATAAAGTCACTCAGGTACATAAATATTTTCAGATTGGAACAAAAAATTAAAACTAGAAAGGCTGTAAATAAGTCAAAAGTGTCTATTATGTCACACTAGAAAAGTAACTTCTGAAATACGGCTATCTAAATGAGGTTTAAAAGTCTCTGTTGAAATTGTTACAGATTGTTGTCAGTACACTCCCCATATTTAAAATTTATATTAATTTACTTAATTTTCATGCTTTGTGTTGCACAGGTGCAATCGCAATGAATGCCAAAAAATGTTCACCAAGATAAACTGTTATTTATCTACAACAACTTGGGGGTTTTTAACCTTGATATCAACATCTATTGCTCATTAATTAAAAAATAGAACTCAAAAGCATGAAGAAAAGGAAAGGGAAATGTGGTAAGAAAATGTATATGGAAGAAATTTATTCTGTTGAGTCTCTATCATGTTCGATAGCCTCAGGGAGCACTATAGAGTACTACAAAAGTAATTGAGGACTTGCAATGCAATGTCTTTAAAACGTTAGAAGAAAATTTTGAAGAAGATTTTGTACAGCTATGGAAGAAAATTAAACTTCTAAGAGTTTAAAAATTCAAATGTACATAGTATTATTTCATAGCTAATACAGGAATCAGGATTATTAAATATGCTTTTTACTTCCTTTCTAAAGGTAGACAAACTATTGTAAGAACCTTTATAATCCAAATACTTATTTACTGGAAAAATAAAAACCCTATTTTTTTGCCACTCTATATAAAATTCAGCCAATTTGAGACTCAATGAACTTATATGAGCTAAATACAGTTGATGAGAAATAAAGTAGTGGATAATGCTTCACAGGGAGAAATCCACACCATGTGAAAGATTTTGCCTTTCTTGCAACTATTTTTGCACATGGACCACCTATACACTCTTTAAGATTAGGTCTCAGTACTACTGTGAAAAAAATAGGGTTTTTATGAAAACAGGCATGAAGTATGTTTCATTTAAATTAAAAATTTCTTAAGAATATGATGAAAATTAATACTGACCTTCTATCCATCAATACTAGGCTTTCTTGTTCTGTTGGACTTTTTGCTTTTACATCTTTTTACATTCCAAAGTATCTCATTTGGACTCTCAGACCCCAGCAGCATAACTAATTACATATTTATATTTTACATAATGTTGAAGTAAACAGTAACAACACACCAAGTTAGTCATAAACTTAACATTAAGCCTCAAATTTCAAGCAATGTCAGGATGTCATTTTTCCTAAGCATGGATCTCTCCAAAGCTTTTATCTATCCTTCCCAACTGACATTTCTGTGTATACAAGTATCCAGGGCTTTTTCAGGCTATGAAGAAGATATCAAATGAATTTAAGTTCTTCAGGTGCCTAGAAGTATAAGCACTCCAGGCTATGCAGGGCTGAGTTGGGTTTTATGCACGAGTCCCACCTTTCACTGGATTTAATCACACAGAATTGTTCAATACGTAAGTATGTCTTCTGGTGTATAAAAGACTAAAACAAAAATTATTTCACTTATGAAAGCTTTCGTTTCCATATTCGGTATTATCACAACAGATTGAAGCATTGACCAATTGAAATTGTCAAGAATAGAAAAACTAATTCACACTACTAAGGTAAAGATGTTGAAGGAATCGTTGTATCCTCTGTTCTGTTCATTGGTCAAACACCCATCCTTGTCGTGTCTTCCAGTTCTTAGGGCAATATTTTCAGTGGACTTGACTATGCTGTCAGCCCTAGTCTGGAAAAATCACTTGTGAGGGTACGAGCACTACACAGCAGGGACCTAAATTGGCCAGTTTGGCAAAGAGTAAAAAGTGGAATCCTGTGCAATCCACATTACAAAAAAAATGAAATAAATCTGTGTCATCCATAATAAAGATGAAATAGTACCATGATAAAATAGTAGTAAATTTAGCAATTCAAATCTGAAATGGCAAATTATTATTATTTCAGTGTGTCACTCTTTAGACAATGGGACAAGGTTTTGTCCATTAACATTCAATCTGAATTTACACAGATTATGAATAGCCTGAGCCTGGAAGCCAATACTTGCATAAAACAGTTCAATTTCTTTGCTTTCAACATCACTAATGGAAAATATTTATCAACATAGGTACTTCTGTGCTGTGATTTCCTTGAAAAGGAAAAATGTCAGGAAGTTATACTGACTTTGAGTGATGACTTCAGATATTATTTTGCTGAGTAAAGAAGTTTGGGTTTCCCTCCCTGAATAGCCAAGATTCAGAAGCTGACTGCAGAACAGGCTAAGGAATTTTTTACATAGAAATTACTTTTTGCTCAGAAAAAACTCCCAGTTCTTGCATTTTCTGTTAAAAGCATGATTCATAATATGTCTGTTTTTGAATAAAGAAACTTACAAATGTAGGCATATTAGTGCAGGACTTAAAATCCTTCATTCATCTATACATAGGTACAATACCTTTATCTCCATGCTCTCTATCCTTTCCTGTCTTGTGGAAAGGACTTTTAGCTTTGTAACAATGGAGTAATAGATTAGACCTATAGGTGGTTTCTAGCTTTCTTTTTGTTTTCAGTTCCCTCATTATGTCTTATTTCAAGGCAGTTCTAGTGGTACGATACAGGATACAGAGCCAGTATGACCAACACAGAGCTCCTAATTCAGTCACTTAACTGAGAGAGGAGGTGAAAAAATAAAAAGCATATTACTCCCAAATTAAATGTCTATCAGAGAGGAACCAGTAATTCTAAAAGCCTCAAGAGATTTATCCACTCTGTCTAAATTAGTTGGATATACCATACTAAATAAACTTTTTCCTTGCATGTTAATTCCGCTCTCCAAATACCTCCATTCCAACTATAACTAAATTTAAATGGAAAAATGACACGGATCATAACTTCAGACTCAGTAACTGAGAAAAAAACTTATGAAGTGTTAGATATAAATTAATTTATGCTCATGGAAGATGGCAGAAGTTATTCAAACAGGGTGGAAGCTTCAGTTGGCTTCCTTGGCATCAAAAAAAAAACCAAACTGAGGCAAATTATGCTATTTGTAGAAAGGCTTAGATTAAGGACACATGATGCATGGGAGCTAAAATTAAATGCCAAGGGTCAACAAAAAAGCATAACTTTAAAATAATTCCGTCCTACCTCTGGAATTAGACTGATCTTATGCTAGATGTGCAGAAAACCTCTGAGTCTATGTCTGCATGTGGTTTGAAAGCTCCAGGCTTTTTTTTTTTTATGTTTTTAAAAATATTACTTAAAAGAAAGACAATTTCTACTTCTGAAAAATGACCCTGGCCTACTATGAAAGTGATGACCCTAAAAGGGTTGGACTATTGGGTGTTTTTTTTAATACTGACCTAAATATTGACCAAGTTACATTAAGACATGTTACAGTGCCTAGCACTGAACACTTCAATGTTCAGCAAGAATTATTCTGTAGACTTCACTTAATATTACCTATAAAAGCATATTATTTGCAGAATTTGAACTGTTAATACTTACATGATAGCAAAACTTGGAAGACCTTCTTGAAATATGCCATTTTTACAAATCTGGCATTAAGGCACTTCCAAATTATACCAGAAATTAATAGTCATAAAGGATTTCTCAAATAATTGGGGCAAACAATAGCAGTAGGAGTATTTATTAACCATCTATGAGGATTAAGACATTTATCATGAGACACTGTGACAGTGTAGAAGCCTTTTACAAAATTGAAAGCACACTTTCAGAGTATACATGTAGCATGTATGAAAAGGGCTTAAAGCTGCGCAACCTCTCACAAACAACAAACCCAGGATATGCACAGGGACAGCTAGTGCACTTTACCTCATCTTTGGTTAGTTTCATAAGCTGCTTTAATTTATTTATACACCTTTACTTTTTAACAAGTGAAGATGTAACAAATTGTTGCAGCACAATCAAACTAGTAGACTGCAACAAGACTTCACCTTTGGTCAGATTCCACTGTCTGTGCCGTAGTATCTCCTTCCTCCAGAGGTCAGACCACACCACTCCTCCCCCACCTGACCCCCTCTCCCACAATCCTCAGGGCTATTTAACCACTTAGCGGGAATGAGCTACAGCTGCACATCATCCATGTCAATCAACCCACAGCCTCTGAGGCAAGGCCACAGCTGCATGTTATCAATCCTAATCAACCTACTGCCTTCATTCCTCTACAACAAATGACATGTACAGTTAGTCAACAGGCCATGCATTTGTCATGTGTGTCAATGCAAACAGTAATAATATGCGCAAAGTGTAAATCCAGGTGTATGTATAACTTTCTAGTTCTCTGGACCCTCGTGAGATCAGATCCAGTCAGGAAAGAGAGGTAACCCTGTGTCCAAACTGCAGCACAGCCTGACAGAGCAGATTGACTAGAACCAGGCTGCTTCCATCACCAGGTCCCACAGATTTTCTACAGGCTTAGACTGGTTGGTTCTCTCTACTTAAAAACTGTTTAAGTACAGAGGTCAAAGCATCAGACTTCTCTTTATCAGTTCTGATTCTATGCACAATGAAAAACTAATTGAAAAACATTCTGGAATAATGACTACCCATAAAATTTGGTTTGTGTAATAGGATATGTGTATATGTGTTTGTATGAGACTTTGGTTTGTGTCAGCAGGTACATTCACTGATTTAGAATTTTAAGCAGTTTGAGTCCATTTGAACTATTGAGCCCTGGAGCAGTATGTAATACCCAAAGTCAACATGAAGTATAAGTTTTTCTTATGGGTGACTGCAAAGTATTTAAAACAGCCATGCCATCAGAATTAATATTAGGAGTCTTTGTACTTGACCTCTCTTTTGACAACAAGGGCAGTATTATACAGCAACACTTTACACCAATAACTCCACAGATCTCTAAAAATTATTATAGACATCAATTTCACAGACTGCAAATAATGTGTAGAACATACAGGCACTGCTTTGGATTACTAATAGTACCCAATTTAAGATTTTTGTCCATTTCTTTGCATCACTGCTCTATCTTGTAATGACTGTTTATGAAAGCTTCACAACTTTCTACTTCACCTAAACTCTGGAAATAGCACATTAGCTCTTGTCTGGAACATCATCTGTGATATTTCTATTTGGAGAGGATTTTCTACAGCTAAAGGGCTCAACATGAGCTGTAAACGACTAGATTTGAAAGAAAACTCAAAATACCTAAAACTGAAGAAGAGTTCTAAATCAGGATTCAGAAACATAAGAGGAATTTTTTAAAAAGTATTATAAATGAAAAAGCTAATTAAATATTCTTGATATTAAACATTCAGTCATATCTATTTCTTTATTACAGCACATGTATCTAAATCTGATATTTCATTACACTATTAAATATATTATACACCTTAAGTCAGAAACTTCTTTAAATAAAGGCATCATTTGACATATTACGTTTTTTCAAGGTAATACAAAACTTCATTTTGGAGACTGGAATTTTTTTTCCCTGTCTTTTCTTTTGCCTTGTTTTTTCTTTTGGCAGAATTTAATATATCATCTCCATGCTAATAACTGATAGTTCAGTCTCACCTCTCTTAATATCCTTGTGTTCTATCCAAACTATTATTTTTTCTTGTTTCCCTGTTGTTTCCTTGCTGTTGCCTTCATTGCAATCTCCTTAACATGGCTAAATCAGAGCTTTTCTCTCTTCCTTTCAATTTTTGCATACTTACTTTTGTATTTAGCATAGATCCTTCTGTGAGCATCACAACAATCTTGCCTGTCAGTTAGGCACATCCATAACCAGGGTTGGTTCTGACCTAACTCTTTCCTCATCTATGCATAATCATGGAGATTCTTCCTGTAACATTCAACATTCCCTTCCACTTGTGCAATCAGTCTGTGCATCACCTGAGGTGTTGGTGAATGCAACTGTAATTGTCTTTGGTCTTGATGCACATCATCTTGCATCACTTTACTAGCCAGTGATACCTCTCAAGAATTTTAATGAAAATGCTTGAGGTGGCAATACATTTCAAGAAGCAAAATACAGCACAAGCTATTTCTGGTACTAAGCAACACACACACCGCCTGCAGGATTGCTTTACTTACTACCAGTGAGAAGCAATGCCTAAACTTTTCCTATTCTCCATTTACCTTTACTGTGCTGATAGAATCTGAAAATATCAAGGAAGTAATTTAAAAATAGGTAGAAATCAGTAATAATGCATAGTAATATATTACCCAAACTGATTACTTTTTCTCATATATGAGCTGTTATAAAAGCAATATATATTAAATAATGCATTCTTGATGAATCTGAAGAGATTCTGAAGTTTAAGATAAACACATAAAAAAACAACAAACACAAATCAGCAGATTTTAATTTTCAGATAAAATTAATGTAGATAGGTTGAAGCTTTCTTCCAAAACCAAAAGTAACTAAGGAAATGTAACTAAGAATCATAGGTAACTATGAAAAGAAAATGGAGAGATGTTATTTAGAGTTGTGCTATTTTTGTACAAGTTACAAAATAGTGAAGCACTGCGAAGCAGTTAGAGCTACATATTTTTAGCATTTAATACTCTCTTGGTCTGTCTTTCTCTGTATTGTGTGCATACACATTTAAAAAACATAGATATGGAGGTATCATATTTTGGATTGGTGCATAATTGGAGCTTTATATGCTGTATGTAACAGAAAATTATTAATACCCTTATGTAATTTCTTTATAATATTCTGTGGCCACAATTGTGATTTTTAGTCGTACCTGAGAACTATTTCATGTGTTTTCTCATCTTCATTGAGATAATTACTAGATGGAAAAAAAGATAAATAATTTTGGAGTTGTATATTTGAAGATATATACAAATAGACAGGTTTTAGTAACAACAAATGCTGAAATTTCTGATGTTTGCAAATACCACTCCAGCTGTGTGATTCTGTTCCAACTTAACTGAAATCAGGAATGTGTCATGTGCATTGGTCTGTGCTTGAAGTTCTGCAAAGACACTAACATTTTAGGGACATTAACAGGGATGTTACTAGAAAGCGCCCCTGTCTGGTATGGTCCTCTGATTACTGCCCATTCCTGGTCTTCCAAGTGGGCAATGATGAAGTCCAAATGACAAGTCTGAGGGCAATTGAAAGACCTTGGGACAACTGATTGAGGGATTAGGAGCACAAGTAGTGTTTTTTTCTATCCTGTCAGTTGTGGGGAATGATGGGGCGTGCAATTGGAAAGTCACACAGATCAATACCTGGATCCTGGCCTGGTGTCAATGGCTAAATTTCAGGGGTTTTGATCATGGGTCAATTTACACAGCACCAGGCCTGTTGGCAGCAGATGGGGTTCACCTGTCTGAAAGGGGGGAAAGGATCCTAGGTTGGAGTCAGCAGGGCTCATCGAGAGAGCTTTAAACTAGTTTCGAAGGGGGAAAGGGATAAAACCAAGCACGTTAGAGATTAGCCTGCGAGTGGCATGCCAGGGCTGGAGGTGAGATCAATAGAATGGCTGTATATATAGTACATCTATGCCAATAGAATAAAGTTCCCACAGTCCAGGAGGAAATGGTTAGGTACCTGCTGCTCCACCTAAACGTACACAAGTCTATGGGGCCAGATGGGATCCACCTAAGCGTACTGAGGGAAATGACAGAAGAGCTTGCCAACCCACTCTCGAAAAATTTATCAACAGTCCTGGATAACTGTAGAGGTCTCAGCAGACTGGAGGTCAGCCAATGTGATGACCATCTACAAGAAGGGCAGGAAGGGTGACCTGGGGAACTACAGGCCTGTCAGACTGACCTTGGTGCCAGGGAAGGTTACGGAGCAGATCATGCTGAGCACCACCACACAGCACATGCAGGACAATCAGCAGATCAGGCCCAGCCAGTGTGGGTTTATGAAAGGCAAGTCTTGACTGATGGACCAGATCTCCTTCGACGACAAGATGACGTGTCTAGTGGCTGAGGGAAAGGCTGTGGATGTTGCCTGCCTAGACCTTAGTAAAGCCTTTGACACTGTCTCCCCTCCCACAGCTGTCTCCTGGAGACACTGGCTGCTCATGGCTTGCACAGGTGTAGTGTATGCTGGGTGAAAAGCTGGCTGGATGGCTGAGCCCAAAGAGAGGTAGTGAATGGAGTTACATCCAGCTGGTGGCTGGTCACGAGTGGTGTTCCCCAGGGCTCAGTGCTGGGGCCAGCTCTGTTTAATGTCTCTATTGATGATCTGGACAAGGGGATTAAGTGCACTCTCAGTAAGTAAAAAATGTGCACCCTCAGAAAAGTAAACAGAAAAAATTTCTTCACTGAAAGAGTGGTCAGGCATTGGAACAGGCTGCCCAGGGGGTTGGTGGAATCACCACCCCTGGGGGTGTTTAAAAGATGTGTAGATGCAGTGCTCAGCAACATGGTTTAGTGGTGGACTTGGCAGTCCTGGGTTAATGGTTGGACCTGATAACCTGAAAGGTCTTTTCCAACCTAAATGATTATTTAAAAAAAAAAATAGGCAAATCTATAACTTCTTAGGTTTAAAATCTTGTACATAAGTATTTACTTTTTGTATCTAAGTAAAATGGGTATCTCTTGATCTCAATGAAATAGCTACTTCTGAAATCACGATTGAACGATGTACAGGGAAAAAACTATATCGCTCATTTCCTTCTGAAATATCTCACCTTAGCTTAGGTTAGGCAACATTCTAATTAAAATAGCATGCTTGTAAAACTCTTCTCCTACAAAACAAGTGAGATTCCTTGTGATGGCAAAACCCAAAAGTTTGTGCTAGTGGTAAAAAATGGCTTTGAAATTTGAATGCCATATATTCTTATGTCTCTGTGCAAAATAGGCAATACACCTTGCAGTTTCACAATGCAAAACCAGCACTCTGGTGCACTCTGGTACCTCTTTACATTATATCAGACATTTTGAACTGTGTGAAAAATCACTTACATTTTGCAGTATTTCTTCAGAAAATCATTTAGATGCAAATCAGATATAGAACCAGAAATAAAGTCTATCAGTGATGTGGGTGGTTTTTTTCTGTTCATGGGTTAATTTTTTTGTCTATTGTTTGTTTTGAAAACAAAATAAATCATATCTGCACTGCATATATTCAGTCAAATCTTGTCATACACTCTCCAGTTCTCCCTGTTCCCATCCCCAGCATTTCAAGTTTGTGATTGTTTTTGCTGTAGGAGGATTTATAATAGACAGAATGAAGTTTTTATTCAAGAGACAGCATTTTTATTGCTCTTATCTAGAGGTTTATAGTAAGGGCTCAGAGTGTCTTTTAAGAGAATGAAATGTGAAGTGAAAATGTTTGGGTTTTTATGTTACATATTTATGTGACCTGCTTCTCCAGAACTCTTAGTGTAATTATTAGCACAACTGAAAGTCTTTCCTTCCAGGTTCATGTTTCTCCATGTGTAGCAGCTGTAAACCACAAGTGAAGTTTCTAATGTTAGACAAGGTGTAGCCATTAGTTCCGCTAAAAAGCTCTAACCACCAGTGCTCATTGATTTCTAGTTTCATATATCTTTAATGAGGAGATTAAATACTTGTTTAGGAAGCAGAGCCTGGCTTAAGTGGTGTTTGCTCATACAGCATGTACAGTCAAAGACCTCCCTAATATTTCCCTTTGGTAATAGAAGTGAAAAAACCTTTATTGCCCCAAATATAAACCATTTAGTTGGTTCTGCAGCAGCATGGGATGCTTTATTATGGAAAAAATCATTAGAGATTAAATGCTTCAGAAAAAAACCTTTCTAACTGATAATAGACTTTTTTTCCCTGTTCTTTTAATTCTTTATGAACACCAGGGAGTATACTAAATTCCCATTTCAACTAAGTTTCATTTTCTGGTCACACATTAAAAAGAAGAAAGATTCTGTCCCAACTGAATGAAGTTTAATGCAGTTCAAGAAAAGTGGGGATGCATCAGCTAGTTCTCACTGAGAATTTAGTGTGAGGAGAAGAGTAGGGAAGAGTTTGACAGATGCTGCTGTAGCAAATACTTCTGGAATTAGTGTCAAATGGCAAGACTTGGGAAAAGTACAGAATCTCACTTTGTAGGAAAAAAGCAATGAAAACATTCAGTATGCTAAGGATGCATGGAGAAAAGAAGTATTGCTTGTCCTCATGACTGGTTTTCCTCACTAAATTAATTTAAAGTTCTTTTGCTCAGGGTATCAAAAAGCTTTGGCCAGTCTGCTATCAGATAGATATAGTTAGTTGTATTTATATAGTTATAGATAGATATATCGATATAGATATATAGATATAGATATATAGATATAGATGTAGATATAGATAGATATAGATTAGATATAGACATAAGTACAGATACAGGTATAGCTATAGATACATACATATTCTGTGATAATGGGACTGGAAATCTGATGTTAGAGAACAAGCATGTTTTGGGGGTATATGCTTCCCCCCCTGGTTCAATTGCCTTCCCATAACTGCAATTATGAAGCAACAGGATTAAGTGTATAATGGAAAAAAGGTATTGATTAAAACAGGTAGTTTAAAGAGCTTTGCAGAAGCCCTGGGCTTTCAAAAGTATTTTGCTACCCAAGCAGATTTCATGAAATCACCTGCTAATAGATGTCAGTCTACTGCTTCTTCCATGATGGAATGAAATTACTGTACTTCCCATTCACATTAAATTATATAAAAAAGCATCCATTGGCCCCCATTTCATGTGCGTGTTTTGGGGTTAAATTGGATCATATACAACTTCTAAGAATTATAGCAAAAAACACTCATCATTGTATTTAAAACACATCAGAAAATATTGACTGATATAATTGAAAGTGTTATTTCCCAAGGTTTGCTCTATTTTTAATACATAGAGTTCCCACTTAGACTGCTGAAAGTGAGAGATGTGAATAGGGAGGGAACATTTAGAACACACACTTGGCCAGCTGAAACTCAGATTTTTCAGGGTATCTCAGAATGCTTTTTCCATTAACAACAATATTTAATAACTTCTACTAGGGCTGATAATGAAACAAAAGGATTTTATTTTAAGGTACAAAATTTAAGATTCAGTAATCTAGAGAGCACTTCCTTGAAGTGGATATTGAGGCTCTTTAGTTGTGTAATAGGATTTTAAAGAAAAATATCAAGCACAAACAAAAGCTAAGTGAAAGTATTTCCCTTTTCCTGATGATAAACTTATGAGTTTATGTATAACTCAAGAGAAAAGCAAGACAATTCTGTGTGCCCAGTGCTCATGGCTTCATAGAATCAGATTCATAGAATCATTAAGATTGGAAAAGACCTTTAAGACCATCAAGACCAACCATTAACCCAGGACTGCCAAGTCCACCACTAAACCACGTTGCCAAGCACTGCATCTACACATTTTTTAAATACTTCCAGGGATTTTGATTCCACCACCTCCCTGGGAAGCCTGTTCCAATACTTGGCCACCCTTTCAGTGAAGAAATTTTTCCTAATAGCCAATCTACATCTCCCCGGCACAACCTGAGGCTGTGTCCTCTTGTCCTGTTGCTTTTTATCTGGGAGAGAGACCTACTTCCACCTGCCTACAGCCTCCTTTCAGGTAGCTGTAGAGAGCAATAAGGTCTCCCCTGAGCCTCCTCCTCTCCAAACTAAACAACCCCAGTTCCCTCAGCTGCTCCTCATAACACTTTTTCTCCAGACCCTTCACCAGCCCCATTGCCCATCTCTGGACATGCTTCAGCACCTCTACATCCCTCTTGCAGTGAGAGGTCCAACACGGAGCATAGGATTCAAGGTGCCACCTCACTAGTGCCCAGTACAGGGGGATGATCACTACCCTTGTCGTGCTGGCCATGTTGTTTCAGGTATAAGCCAGGATGCTGTTGGCCTTCTTGGCCACCTGGGCACACTGATGGATCATGTCAGCTGGCCATCAGCCAGCACCCCAGGCCCTTTTCCCCCAGGCACTTTCCAGCCGCTCTGCCCTCAGCCTATAGCGCTGTGTGGGGCTGGTGTGACCCAAGTGCAGGACCTGGCTCTTCTCCTTGTTGAACCTGGTACAACTGGCCTCGTCCCATGAGTCCAGCCTGTCCAAATCCCTCTGCAGAGCCTTCCTGCCCTCAAGCAGATCAACACTTCCCCCAAACTTGGTGTCATCTGCAAACTTACTGAGACTGCACTCAATCCCCTTGTCCAGATCATCGATACAGATATAAAAAAGAACTGCCCGCAATACTGTGCCCTGGGGAACACCACTTGTGATCGGTCACCAGCTGGATGTAACTCCATTTCTCAATTAAAATGCTTGTATAACTTTGTAATGTGCAAAATCTGTAACAAAGGAAAAAAGAAAACGCGTAAACCATTATTTAAGTGAAGCCTGTCTACTCAAGGAAGGAATAAGCTTTTCACATTTAAACATGTAACCCTTCTCAGAATTCAAAGATCTACATTCTAACAGCTGACTTTTTGTTACTAAATTTTATTTTACAAAAAAATTCTGTAGAAGAATATCCCAGAAAGATATTTGAAACAAGAAGATACCAGAATCCCAGTATTCCTTTTTCAGTATGATTTGCCCCATATCACAGCAATTTTCAAGTAGGATCAAGAGGTAGAAAATTGATCGGGGAGGGGATGAATCTTGGAAATCAGCATGCCACTAAATTGATACCATGTAAACACCATATAGTATTGGAAAACCACTGCTGGGGGTAAATGAAATGAATTCACTGGGGCATCTAATCCTATTTCTGGAACACTTAAAGTGTTTAAATGCACTGGAAAGCAAACAAACTTCAAAGTGATCATTATACCCCTGACACTAGTACTTGTGTGGCTGAAATCTTTATGAGATTAACCCCCTACAGGGAAAGGAGTTGAACACGGTCAAAACCACTTTGAAAATGCCAGGAGGATACCAGTCTGAAAGCTCAATATTAGTCAGAAACGCAGTTAAATGCTGAATATTAAAGGCAGTTCAATATCTCACGTTGAATTCACTAATACGCCTACAACAAGAGTCACGGACACAAAGTGAGTCACCTCCACGTCCACATTTTGCTCCTTACTAATTTTGTGAGTTGCTGATCTAACATCAACAATTTCTAAGAGAGAAAGCTGGGTGACTTAATCACAGTTCAGACTAAACACATACATGAGTCATCTCCAGCGCAGTTCAACACTTTCTGTGGTGAAAAAGCTAAAAAACACACAGCCACGCCAGCTGAGAAGAAACATTTTAAAAGCTTTCCACAACATTAGAATTGCAGTTCTAACTTTTCCACTAAAGGCATAATTTAATTTAAATATTGAATGTGTGGATGGTATGTTTGTAGCGTACATATGTATGCATAAACACACTCTAAAAAAATCTACCAAGGTTGTGAATAAAAGATTTGTTTGCACCTTGCAAAACAACAACACACTAGTTTATTTTATACTACAGATCATGCCTCAGACGTATTTTCCAGCCTTTTAATGAACTACGCTGTCAGAGATGTCCGTTCCCTTTTAAAGAGAGTGCTCTTTTTGCTTTTCAGTCTGAAATCTTATCAATATTTGCCACTCCAGCAAAAAGTTTTACACAAATGAGCTGGTGTATTGGAACGTTAGCCTATAATAAGAGTTTGTCACACAGCAGTCACACTGGAGGAGATCTACCATTGATTTTTCAATAAATACAGCAAACGGCAAAAATACAGCACACATTCCACAGCAGTAAATATCATGGTAACCGTTTTTCTTTTCTGCTGTTTTCTGTTCTTTTGTCTTCTGGCAATACTTAATAAAATGTAGTTTCTTTAAATGTAACTTGTGCAATGTGACAACCAGTTGGGAGCTGTATGGGAAGAGGATAATTACCAAGCTACTCTTTTTGCAGGGATGTTTGGTACTTTTGTTCATCGGCAAGTCAAAAAATAACAGATTGTCAATGATGTGAATTGAATGTAAAAACAGAAAAAACAATATTAACTACTTTTAAAAGGTAACGTAATTGTGAATAAGGACTGGAAAATTCTGTCTGATATAACACATTTATGCTTTTGAAAAGAAAACTGTATATACGTCTTTTTAAACATTTGGGTCTATCTTCACTGATATTCTGTAGAAATAGGTGTATATATATGGGGGGGGGTGGTATTTACTGTTGTACTGACTGCTGGGAGTTTGGGGTCCTAATCCAACGCTCATTGAATCAATGAAAGATTCATGGGTATGGGCTAAAACGCTTAGGTCACCCCACTGAGCTGCAGATGTTGCTGCAGGCAGTCCCCAGTCGAGCCCCCACTGCTTGGCTCTGTAAGGTGTCTGACCGCCCCTGGCCTCTTCATGTCTCCTGCAGGTTTGAAGATTCAGGAGCTCCAGAGGGCTTCTCCCCTCCCTGAAATGCATATTGTCAAGGGAAATTCTAAGTTTCATAAGATGCCTCTGGCCCAGATTGTTTCCAAGGTATAAATACTTGTGTAGATAAAGTGCATGGTGTGGACATAGTAAAACTGTTTTCAAGTGAGAACTCCATTCCTGCAGTTTCTGTTTTATGTATCTTTATATACATGCATAACCACCTGTGTACACACTGTTGCTTGTACACACTACTTTGTATAGATCCTTAGCAATCACAGAATTGAAGCTTATCTGAAGGCCTTCTAAAATGGACAGAAAGCCAATTCTTTAAAAACCTATAATTCTGTAATTAGTGTGCATTATTAAAGGTCCCAGTGTATGCTATGGTGTAATGCTGCTTGCTGTACAAAAACCTTGTTAGGTCATTTCCCTTAACAAGCAACACTTCTTTAAACTACACTTTAAATGTGCATAAAGTTTCACTACAAGCATTCATTACACAGGACTTGTTTTTCTATGTGAAGAGGAAATATATTCTTTTAACAGGTTTGCTCCTCTGTAGCCTACTTGTTTAAGAGGTATCCCATGGCATTCATTTAGCTACAATGCTTCATCATAAAAATACATGAAAACGGAGCCTCTTATTTACAACGAGGCCCTGGAGAGAGAAAACAAAACACAAGGGAACTACCATAAAGAGTACTTCTTATCACCATGGCACAAATAAACATTAAGGGTTGGCATCTCTTGGCAGACATCGAAAATTAGGAGATGATTGATCAGAAGCATTATGTGCTGTCTGCAATTTCATTTCCTCAATATTCCCTGTGCCTTCCAATTCAGTCGTGCATCATTTGTTTATAATGATTAATTAAGATGACTAGTGAGAGTAAGTGACAGCTACAAAAACCTAATTAATGAAATGCAGAGGATACAGTTATTTCAAAATTTATGTAGTTACCTCTTCTCGGAAAAACACTGAAAGGCACAGGATCTTACCTTCTTCTAATGCAGTGGCCCCAAGTGACTATTTCATCTTTTGAATCTATTTGGTCTACATAGTTAACACTATGGCAGCCTACACCAAGCACTGGCTGGTTTACTTTAAGTACAAGCACTCTTCCATTGCTTTAAAGATGGATTATTCTGTGGTGTATCTTGTAGTATAACATGTTTAGGTAAAGTGTAAATTGACATAACTGGTTTTGAAGTGATCCTTGCTGAAGTGGCTGTTCCTAAAAGCTAACCTCAGCCTAGAAAGAACAATCTCACCAGGCTCCCTCTAGTGTAAATCAAAAGAGATAATTTGCCTTAGAAGAGCGAGCTCAGGAGCTCAAATTTTAAATCATCTTCTAGAATAACCTGTCTGTCACTACTGACTGGAAGCTGAGGCTAGGGAGACTAGCAGCAGTAATGCTGACTTGCATCAGTATGCTCATTTTAGCACTTGTGAATATTACTTCCTTTCTCATGCCTCCAAGACGACAGATAAAAGAATATGAAACTGTCTTGATGTAAACTGGCAAACCTATACACACTTATAGGCTTCATAGGATAAGAACTTGGTGCTGACAGAAAGCTTCACAGTTCAAAATTTAGACTGTGCTACTATAATTGTGTAAATGAGGCTGGTAGGATAAAAGGTACTCTGAAAGGTCTGATATTTAAGCTGAAAAAAGTTTCCCTAAATAACTTCAGCAGTTCACTAGACTTCTCCCAACATTCAATCTATTCATTTTTTTCATAATATTTTTCAATCAACAAATCATTACCAAGGCAGCACTGCATAACAAATAGTACTAAGAAAGACTACTCTAAATTTTGGTACTGAGATTTGCATAAATTCATTCCTGAGATCCATGACAGTATATACATTTCCATTTCTAAAACTGGAAAGTGAAAGCATGACAACAGACTGTAAAAAATTATGTAGTGGTGAAAAGTAAAATGAAACTTTCTTGTACATCTTCATTCTCCTTCTCCTAAAAAGTTTTCTAGGAAAAAAAAAGATTAAGGAAACAAATAGGACAAATCCTGAACACTTTCAGCAAAGAAAAATTATGAAGAATTCCTTGCCTAGGGGCATCTGTCACTATTAGAATGGAAGGCATGGGCAAGCCACCTGCCTGTTAAAGCAAACAAAAATACCATCTTGTTCCAACTCAGTGTTCTATAACTGAATGTAGAAAGAAAAGAAAGAAAAGAAAGAAAAGAAAGAAAGAAAAGAAAGAAAAGAAAGAAAAGAAAGAAAAGAAAGAAAAGAAAGAAAAGAAAGAAAAGAAAGAAAAGAAAGAAAAGAAAGAAAAGAAAGAAAAGAAAGAAAAGAAAGAAAAGAAAGAAAAGAAAGAAAAGAAAGAAAAGAAAGAAAAGAAAGAAAAGAAAAGAAAGAAAGACTGGCTTTAAATATCATGGCAAGAAGTGAAAAATGAGGTCTTTTCAAAATTTGCACCTCAGTAGATGTCATGCTTCTAGCTTCTAGTTTATCAGAACAGAGGAGACTTCGAAGAGGCTTCAGTGCCAGATGATCACTGTTCAGAGTAACGTCTTGTTAGGAGCTCATTGTCTAATCTCAAAAGCTTTTAACAGGAAGAATTGTGCTGCAAGACACATTTGTAACACTGGTTACAAATGGTGGGTGAAAAATGAAAGCAGATGTTCTCTATTTCTTCTCTGGCTGTCCAGCATGGTGTTCAAGTGGCCTGTTCAAGCACACCACCAGATAACGTGGTAGCTGGCTTCCACTATTGTTATGCTTCACATGCTACACAAGTTGTCTTTGCTGTGCTGTCAAGTTCCCTGCAGGTTTAGCATGTATCCTGTAATGCTGCAGAGTTATTCCCAGAAGGTATGGCTCAAGCCCAGGAGCTTCCCAGGTAGGAAGACAAGATATTAATCAGAAAAACAGTAACTCTGGTCTGCTGTTCTGCTTCTGCAGAATCTTCCATTAATCCTGTGAAGTTACTTTTCTAGAATAATCTGTCCATGGTCACCTCTTTCTCAAAATCTGCCATTGTGTAGAATTCATTCACTGAACTCATTCCGAAACCTTTCCAATGCTACAATACCTACTGTGGATATAAATTATGAAGCCCACTAAATTATTGAATTTGACAGTTCCTTGTGAAAATTAGTTTCTGGAGCTTAGCATTTCACTATGTTTAGAAAAAAAACTTGAAAAGACTACTAAGCATACAAGTTTAGGAAACAAAACCTCACAGAAGTAATATTTTTAAGGTTTTTTTCAAGTCCTGTTGTTACTGGTATTAAGTAATGTCTGGTGTATCTTCTCTACTCTGTTCATTTCCATACATCTTTGTTTTTACAGAATTTTGTTGTAATTTAACAAGTTCCAAAATGCCTCCCACTCTTTTAGCTTTTAGGAGGGATGGTATCCAGGCACAGGTATTCAGCTTGAAGCTGTGGCACTGATTTATTTGATGGGGTATTTCTGACACAAGTTTTCTCCTCTTTTTAAATGTAGTTCTTCACACATGGCTTACTCTTCAAAATTCCACTGCATATAGAATGTTTTCAATCAACTATTACAATGATTGCACAGAGCACTCACTCCTAATTCAGAAACTAAGTGCAGTGCTTGTTATATTTATCAGTATGCTTTACATTTACAACACTGAGCTTCACTTACCATCATCTTATCTTTGAAGCTTTTTTCCTTTTGCTTCATTTTTTCTTCATTTTGACCCATTTTGCCATTCTGTCAATTGAAAATTTTCCTGCTTCAACGGCCAGTCATTTCCCCTTTTCATCACTACTGAGATATGATTTTAATATTTTAGTATGTTTCAAGTGTTCATTACTACTAATTACCACTTTTTATATATAGCAACCCTATTTCTCCACCTACTTACTGTTCTGATTAGTTCATCCTATGGGTTCTTAGCATAAGAAATTAAAAACTCCAAATAAACCCCTTGTTAACCCATTCTTTTTTGAGAAAAAAGTTTTTCTTCACGGAACTCTGCTTGTTTGTCTATACTCTAATGGGCCTTCTTTATATTCTATAATCTGGTGTTTACTTATAATTTTGTTTAATTTTCCTGGTACTGAAAAAGGTTTTGATCTATATTCTTTACTCAGTTGCAGGAGGGAAAAAAAACACAACATCTGTTACTATCTAGTCCTTTGGCATAGTGACGGGTTTAAATCAAAGACTATATATTTATGTTAGCAGTTCGACCACTCGATCTTAAATTACTTTGGAATTCATTCATGTACAGAATCCTGTCCTCATTACTTTTTTCCTTTATCAGCTTGTTCCAGTACATTCACTTTTAAAAATTTGAATCTCTGACAAGCCTTAAACTTTTTAAAATAGAAAGGATGTTTTTAATATACTCTATCCAAAAAGATAATTTAGAATTTTCAGTACTTTGACCTTCCATAAATGGCTCTGTTCTTCACTTGGCAGATCACCAACTCATAGTTTTAGGTTTGTTGGGGTTTATGCAGGTATTCTTTAGTAAATACAGAATCCACAGAGAATATACAAATGATGGTTCAGTTTACATCCATATTCAAACCTTTATTTTGATACAATTATGTTACTGTTATTCTTAGGAAGTTTCTGCTTCTAGGGAAAGCATTATTTACTTTTAAGCATTTTTTATTAAGAAAGTGAAACAAACAATTAACCAAAATATCAGCCTGGGTTTCCAAAATAAAATTAGCTTGTGTGTTGCAATCCATGAAGTTCAGTATCCTTTAAATTTTCCAACTGCAATGAATTATATTGTCACCAAAAACAAAAGCTCATCCTAGCAGGCCAATCTATTTTAGATAAAAGTGTCCTTGTACAAAAAACAGCCTGTAGGTTTGTGTAGACACAGCATGGTTTTCTTTTGCCCAGAGGAATTGCAGAAGCTCACTTTTGCTTGTGTTTTGGGACAAAAGGGAGAAAAACCAGTGTGAAAACAGTGTGAGTTATGTTCAAACCATTGCTCACAGCAGGGAAAAAACAATTGCTTCTTTTCTGGTTTCTGGTGACTGGCCATATGTGCAGGTCATAGTACCATGGTGCAAATCCAAAACTGCACATTCAGCATGGCTTCCTTATGTTGTTGCTGGTTTCAAAAAAACAAATCATATTACAGAAATTGCCAGATACCAGAGCTCTCTAAGATAATAGCTTGACATTGAAATGCTGGCTATAATACATGACACACTAAAATTTCAATGCAGTTGATATTCTCTAGACATAGGTCTAGCTGTCAGTTTGAAGTATCAAAAAGATGCAGGAGTTCAGAAATATCACTAATCAGTGCTTAGTTTTTAAAAATATGTCATACAGGAGAATGCTTTACAGTTCTTTTACCTCCACATTTTGTTATAGTGGCCTTAGATACAAAGCGGCAATTTTGCTTGCTTTGCTTTTCATCTCCGTTGTTTACTACCTAGAGTAAACTAGACAATTCACTCATCATTTCCAGGACAGGTGACAGGGGAGACCAAAGACTGAAACAGGTTTATTAATATTTGTTTGTAGAGAGATATTATTGGGATTAACTTCTATCTTCCAATTTAAATAGGATTAAAAGGATTAGCTTGAATAATAGAAGCATACAGCACATTATAAATACTTATGCTTCATTTAATTAATAGGTTTGGATATGAACATAAGATACATCAAATTATGCCAGAACAGCCTATAATTACATTATTTTTAAATAATAGAAAAGAAACTCATGAGTCATTAATAAGGAGATGACTTTGGAAAAAGGCAAACTCATTCAGCAAATATAATGTTTTACAAGACACATTTTCTATTTATATGTATAGTTAATAACATCTATTATGCATTCTTCAACTTAGAAGCCTGTGTTTGCTGAGAAAAGTACTTTAAAACAGAGATTTAATTACATGGTGTGAGAGTTCTTTTGGCAACATCAAGAGGGAGAAAGTCATTTGTGTTTTAATGAAATGTTTTGAAGGAGAAAAACAACTTAAGTAATCCACAAGTTTCAAGCAGTAGGAAGAGAATGCAGATTACAGTTTGTTCTTCCTGACATATGTCAGCATAAAAATGACTAAAACTATGCTATATTTACCATGTTATGTAAGATGATTGCACAATTTCATCTTCTTTATTCTTTGCTTCCCTGTTTTTTCACTGTGACAGAAACAGTAATGGCATCCTGAAAGTGAGCTAGAAAGAGGAAAAGGATCATTTTCAAAAATCTCTACAATGCTTTTACACAGGTTTTCTTAAATGAAGCAAGTGTAAGAGGAATACAGGCAACCTGAGATAAGGATGTAGGATGCACATACCCATCCACATCTTTACTTTTTTGTTAAAAATTTACATATTCCCCCATAAAGTGTGTTGAGAACAATAGCTTCTACATACATGTCTCAACATTAATTACATAGTTGTTTTACAGACAGGAGACTGATATAGTCAGTGTGCTGTTATCTTTGTTAAAGTCATTCAAGTCTGGGTTCCCTAGATGGTAATGCCGTGGTTTGACATTCAAAAGTAGCGTGATGGATGTAATGTGAAAGGCTACAGTGAATTTCCTATGCTTAGTCTCCATGCAGGACTCTGTTCTCTCTTCTGTTGCTCATAGAAGAAATACTACAAGCACTTTACAGATCTTATTGCAGAGTGCTTCTCGTTTCTAGCAATGTGCTCTGCCAGAGTATCATTCGAGATGTTAAACACCTATATGAATGCATTTATGGAAGTCAGTCTTGTGGCAAGTGTATTTGGCTTAGCAAAGGAGGACTTTCCCTCTATTGAGTCACCACATCTTTCTTTTACTCTGTATTAACTTTAATTATCATAAAATATGCTGGAATAAGAGGCCTACTACAAGTTAAGTGGGACCAGTAACAATATAATTTTTTTCTAAACCATCCAAACAATCTGTTTCAATTCTGCTCTGGCAACACCAGATGAGCAAGGGAAGGGTTAGTCCATTTTCCATAGCCCTCATCTCTTTTGAAATTTTAAAGTTGACCCTTCGTATTAGCTCTGGAGGAAACATCCATGGTACGGTGAGCTGTGCACTAGACTAGTAAATGAACCAATGTCATCAGAAGATTTCATGAAACAGCCAGAGCAGATGGAAATAATTTTCAGGCACTACTGATCTTCACTCGCTTTGAACCACTGGTCTAAAAATAGAAGGGCCCTATTTTCTGTAAGTATTTAGCCTCCTTTACCCTCCTGTTTCCTTTTTTCCCATTTTTGTCTGTATTTTTATTATGAAGAGTATCCCAGCTTAAAATGTAAATTTGATGACTAAGGTTGTCAATGAAGTAGTAAGAGGTTGCCTTACCTTTTTTGTCTCCTTCCACCATTACCTCCTTCTCCACTTCCCACACAGATTACCTTTTCTCTGCTTACCAGATGTTTTTTCCCCTTTCTCTCCCTGACTGATTTTCTTTCTCTCCTGCCCACTCCATTTCCTGAGGTGCTTCAAGGTCTTTTTGCTATTCTTTTCTCAACCCCAGCTCCTTGCAGGGATCTTTCTTACAGGTTGTGTAAGCGGGTCTCATTTCAGAAAAGATCTTGGAATGTGTTTGCTTGCTTTGCTAAATAAGGATGTCTTGGCTGCCACGCCACATTACTTATTTCATTACTCAGCAGCTGACCTTTTATTGAGTGTTTTAACACATAAAACATATCTTAGCATAAACAGGGATGTAAACCAATTAAACTATGTACCCCATTTTCATCCTTCTGTCTACTTCTGCTTCATTTTAGACTCAGTGTTTTGGGTTGGATCTTAAAGGAATTTGTTGCAATTTGTGGAACCACCTCAGTTTTAAACAAAGTATCTCCATTTTAAATTCATAGGAATGGATCACTGAATGTAGTCAAAAAACTCATGCAATAGCTATTGAATGCCACATGTGTATGCAATTGTGTGCTATTCATTTCACTGAGTTCATTAGCTGTTCAGCCTTCGCTTCAACATGGCATTTAATAAAATGCTGTGTAAAAATGCAAGACTGTGTGTGCATGCGCAGATTCTCACATGTGCAGACACACACATGCATGCATACACACATGCATGCATACAGACATGCAGAGTACACATTTTGCATTTCCAGTATCTCATTGATTCTCATATCTCCCTGGCATGCATTTTTGCATTAAGAACTAAATACCTTTTGAACTTTCTTGGATTTAAGTAGAAGAAATATAGTTTAAAGTAGTAAGCGGTAGATTTAAATAGATTTAAAGATGTAAGCAGATGATTGTGGCATTTCCATCTACTTCATATATAGGCTGAAAAGTGGAGAGTGGATGGGGGAAAAATTCTCTGCTGGAAAAAAGACCTACTATGCTATTGCCAAGTTTTAACCCAGAGGGAATTTCTAGCCCTAAGTTATAAATTCCAGAAAATAGGGGCCTATAATAGAAACACTGACAGAACCTTAACTATAGCACTGCTAAAGGCAACGCTGCAATAAAATGGAATGACCTGTGAGATAAAATGTTTAATCTTTTGAGTGAGATGTGGCCTAATAACTCAGAAGCAGAGATGGGGGATGATTCAGACTCTTCCTTGCAGCCTCTTATATGCCCTTTATGAAATTCACTGTCACTCTCAGCTGCTTTTCCCTTTCAGGCTGAATCTTGTTTCACTCCATAGCCAAATGGACTAGAAGGGTCATAAAGAACCAATTTATGGCCCCTAACTTTTCAGCAAAAACTATTTTTCAAAATGTAAATTAATGGCAACAGAAGTGGAAGGATCAGGAAAAACACCTTTGCACATGACAAGAATAATAGAAAGAGAGAAATGGGTGGTACAGGTGTGGGTTTGAGTGTCTCTTCTATTTCTCACTAGTGTCTATCCAAGAGAGTAAATCAGCATTTGAACCTTCCTTTATTTCACTGCAGTTTTGTGAAACTCTTTCTTCTCAAAATCAAAGTCTAAATCTTGTTCTTGTGTTTATTTTTGTATCACAGGATGGGTAAATAGAACCTCTGCGTATTAAAAGATGGACTCAGACAGATTTTTTAATTACTTCACCGGTATTAATTTTATATAACACATTGCCCATGCTAGCAAGCAGAACTGGGCATAATGACCTAGGAGGTCTCTTTAAATGCTGCATCCCATCAGATAAAAGAAAGATGTAACCACTAGGCCTGTAGTGGTCTCTCTCTGGTCAAAAATCTCAGATTAGTTAGAACCCCAGTTATTCAAACAGTGCCTTAAGCAAGGACAAGGGAATGCCACCATCACTACAGAGGCAGAGCCAGGTTTCTTTCTACAGATTTTTTATTTTATTTTTTTTTTGCTGTACTAGAAGCAGGGAAAAGGTAGACTTACTCTGTCTTTGTTACTTCTTGTTCACTGAATGCTTCTACCTGAAGATTGTGGTTTAAAAGCAACATTATATGAAAGTAAATTCTTTGAAAGTCTGTGGGTAATTTTTCAACCTGGTACATAAGGAATTAGACACGTCCCATTAAAAACAGCTGGAATTATGTATGTAATTCCTTGCATACTACCCAGAAAATTTACCCAGAGCCTCTAGCCACTTCTGTTTCCCAAACTTTCCTAAGGCTAAAATCACTATGAAGAACATCTGGGCTCTGTTCTTTGGGGATTTCTATTTTATTCTATCAATATTTTCCCTCATTTTAGCACATGAAAATTGTAATTAGATATTCCCATATTAGGCATACAGGAACATCCATTGCAGATGATGCTCCCAGGAAAATCTGGTCTGTGAATCTCCTGTGCTTGCCACTATTATACCTGTCATTTCTGATTCAGTAGCATTTTGCACCTGTCAGTCATAGCTAAATGAGGTGCTATGTATCGAGGATGCATTTGCTTGCTTTCCCAATGCTGACAATTTTTCAGGATTGCACTGGACTCTGCAGAAGTCATTTACAAACATGCTCCCAAATATTTAAGGCCACAAAAAAATCACCCAGTGATACCTGTAAATGTGCAATAGAATGAGGCTAAAGAGGTTAAAAAATAAAGAGTATTTTCAGGATTTCATACTAACAACAAAGAATAAATTTTAAAAAATAATTCCAAAAAGAGAATAAAAAACTAGAGGAGTCAACAGTATTCAATGACAGTTCCTAGATAAATATATATGTAAAAGTATATTTCGTTATATATATTTTGCATATATACATACATATTCCTACATGCAAAAGTATATGCATAGATGTAAAAATACATGTATACATATAAATATTTACAGGAAACTGACACAAGCTCAGAATGGGCAACTTGGCCTTAAACATTCTATTATGATGAAATTATCTATAGGTAAGCTAACTAAAGCATGCAGCAATCATCTACAGCTGTACAGTTCAGAATTTTTATCTGTTCTACCATACCTCCTCAGCTGAGGGAAATAAATTATGCCAGCCCATTTTTTAAAGCAGAAAGTTTGCTTCTTCTTGTTAATTTGGTCAGGCAAATATTGGCTCCAACAATTCAAAAACATCTTTTCACCACTTTTTGATTCAGCTGATTTGTGTGGAGCAGCACTGTGGAGGTTTATATGCCCTTTCCTATTTTACACAGCCAGCACAATAATTACCTTCTGCCTTCATAAATTGGAATCAGTTAATAAAGATAACTAATAATTATATATGCATATATTGTTGCCCTGTTGAAAATATAAAAACTCTACTTTGATAACTTTTTCTTTACCTGAACCCATTTACTCTAACTGGTTTGTAATTTACTCCTATTAGAGACTGCTTTACTCCTACTATACTATTTTTTTCTCTTACTTTGCTAGAAAACTGCTGGACAGTATGTAAGTAGAAGGAATCACCCTAAGCACATGCAGAAAAATGGAATTGGTTCTTATTACATTTAAGGAAAAGTAAAACGTTAGATGTCTGGAAATTGACTTTTTTTCTAAATAGAATAGAGAGCATTTCAGTCAAATATACGCTAAGGTTTGCCATTGCCTTCAACTTACATAAGATAGTTTCCAGTCTTTAAATGATGTTTTAAAAGTGGATAGACCTTGTTTGGTCAGTATTCTGTGTTTCTGTGCATTGTGTACTTAAAAATAATATAATTCCAAAAGCCAGTTCTAATCAATGTCAATGTGTTTATTTCTGTTAGGCAGACCAGTGTGCTATTCAGCTCTAAAGATCTGATTGAAAGTGATTTCTGATTTTACCTGATGCAAATTTAGAAATATATAATTTATTTGCTTTCAGATTATGGCTTTCACATCAGTTGTGGCTCTCCATGTTTTGCTTTGCTTCTTGATTTCAAATAAAACTACATCTTTTGAAATTACTATTTTAAAAATATTCAAAAATTGTATTTAAAATTATATTACAGATGACCTTGGAATAAAATCTAATCATTTAAGACATGGACAGTTTTCACTTATAGATGTCTAATCTAAAAATGTCATTGTTGTCTGAAATAAGATAGGGTGTCTTCAGTCAATGATCTTTAAATTACGATTCCTAAACCTCAGAGTTCACTTCCAATACTGATGTGCTATCCAAATTCTCTCAAAGTATTGTACAGGTAAGTATAGCACGCATGCATGTTGGTTCTATGTGGGAAGAGATTATTAATATTGACTTCTATGTCCAATGGTACTTTTTTGAACATGTGTAAAAATAGGTGACTGCAATGAATACAGAAAAATACTGAACTATGGAAACAGATCATAACCATGAGAGTCACAGAAGAAAAGCTTGTAAATATACTTTGTAAAATTCCTGTGTTCAGCAAAGAGTTTGTGCCAGTGTATCTCAATTAATTCTCTACTTCAAAAAGCAGTTTTTATTAAGGTTATGTGGAGTCTTCTGAAATGAACTGTGTATGTGTGTTCGTGTGCACACATTTGTGTGTGCTACACAGACAGGCTTTTGTATGAATTTTGGCATATTGCATGTGACAGGGTGCTGAAACATGAATAAAGACAGTAGGAAAAAGGCAATGCACATCCTGCTGGTAATCAAAGGAAGAGATTGCCGCAGACTTCCCTTGTGCTAAATCTCAAGGTTTGCCCAGAAGCTCCCAAGATTTTTTCTTAGCCCCTAGATTTTCATGTTGAATTATCTATCTTGTTTGCTAAATGAACCTACTTCTTATTTTATTTAAACCACATGAGGTAGGTGTATTTAACTTCCCAGTAGTGAATGCAATATTTAGTAATTTCAGTATGCACAATTGTGAAAAGGTGAAGCATATTTTGTGAACATAATTTGGGGGTAATTTTAAATGGCATACCTTTTTCTCCAACTCCTTTCCACAGCCTGAAGCTGGAAACATAAAGCACAGCTCATATGCTCTTTACAATTTACTCCTGAGAAACACTGACCACAAAAGTCAGTAAACATTCATCATGAGCTTTAGGCTACTTTCCTTGGATTTGGCCTCAGGCTAAGCTGAGGGCTAAAAACATTTCATGAGGGGGTTACAGTTTTAAGAAAAATAAATATATTGCTAGTACAGCTTGGTTACTCAGCTTGGTCTCATGCTGTAAAAATTCCTTCTCCCAACAAATACACAGAATTTTATGTTATCTGTCTGTCACATTATAACTGATACTGTTGTAAATCACCAATATGCTAATCAACATAGCTGTTGTGACCTACTTACCACATATTTCTGCCAGAGCTTCCCATAACATGTCACATTGAATCCACTCTGAGAAGTACAAACCAAATCTACTTCAACCCACTTAGCACAAATATTCTGGGGAAGGAAAAAAAAAAAAAAAAAAAAAAAAGAGAGGAGCACAGCAAAACAAAAAAAGCTAGGTCAAGTTCTCTTGTTAATCCTGGGCTTCTGTGACATAAAGCCATGTTTGCCACCATGTACTGCCATAAGCAATGACATGATTTCTCATGAAAAGGGCTACAAATAGAGAAGAGCAAGTCCCCATCCAGTACTGTTTCCTGTATTGCAGAGAAAACTTTAAAGATTCCTCGCTAAATGGTTCGTTGTCTTAGTGCAGTTACTGATCTCTTTAAGCTAAACAATGCCTACAATAAAAAGATTGTTGTTTTAAAAGTTGATTCCGTTTTTAACCTTTCATCTTCCTTGCAATTTTTGTTTAGTATTCAACCCTGTCTGAGAAAGGTCTTTCTACTTCAATGAAACAAAAACACATCAGAAGAAATTATGTGAAAATATAGCCTTTAAACTTTTATAGATATTTTAATAACGTGTCCATAAGGTATTTTAATTGTTCTGGGTGAAGTTTATGTTTGTGTGTTTGTTTTTAAGTCTAATATATTTTGGGTTTGTAATGTATCATTAATACAGAAAAATAAAATATCATGGAATAGCTTCATCAAAATTAATTTTACTGTTAATATTCAAGTCAGTAACATCAGTACAGTAACCTTACGGTATGAGGAAAAGGAGCTAAAATAGATTATAAGACCAAATGTTACATTAGATCATCTAATTGATGTTATTGGGGGATCTCAAATTGTGCCATTTTTGAATCAGTCTAGGATATTACAGATGTCTGAGATAGAATAATATTATCCTAGATGAGATGCAATGCAAGAACTTGAAATTTTCTATCTGCAGTGAAGATTTCCTGGCACATTTTTACAGGAAATGTCTTTATACCTGTTTCCCTAGACAAATTCTAGCTTAGAGAGCTACAGCTTCCCTACCTGAGTTCTCTGTGAGTTTCCACTGCATATACGTGTAAGAGCAGATTAAAATGTGCTTAGACAAAATTTTATAGAATTGGAAATACTGTTATTGGGTGAAGATTGCAAAAGAGTATCTGAAAATACTCATTACGCTAACAGCTTAAAGCTCACTATCTCTTGAAAAAGAGAACTGATGCATGGTTCCTCTCCAAGTAATTTCTTATTCTGGCCCTGATGATAGTCCTTAGTGTTGTGGGGTCAAATATTATTTTCCTCTGCAGACATGAGACTTCTAGCAAAAAGAGAGAGATTAACTTAGACAGCCACAAGCAGAACTTATCTCTGTCTCAGATGGAGTGCGTTAAACTATACTGTAATAATCACAGATGCTCTGCTCTTGGCAGAATGAGAAAAGCCTGATACAGATTCACAAAATAGCTCCATTAGGTAAAGACGCCATCATTCTTTATTACCACTATTATCTTAAAGTGAATTTCACCTAACACAATATGGAATTAAACTTACAAAAAGACTGAGGAGGAAGCTATGAATTAATATAAAATGACTAAGTATTGAGACCCAGTAAGCTTAACCCTAATCAGCACCAAAGCATAGAACAGGAATCAAAGATGTAGAGCACCATAGTAATTTGTTCCTGTGTTGGCTAAGGCCACAAAAATAAGACTATCACGTCAACATCTGCTAGTGAGTTTAAATGCTGTAAGCATAGTTTATAGTTGATGTTTTCTCAAAGTAGCTTTTTTTTAAGGAAACAGTTTAATACTTCAACTTTGTCCTCATAACTTCATTTAATTTCACAGGTTATGTCCAACTTCATCATACTTTTTTGCCTTCTTTTTAAAGACAAGACTGTATGGTGTATTTTTTTCAAAAACTCTAGTTATTTTTACAGGTAAGGAAAATCGTTATTTTTTAGAAAGACCAATTCTTTCACTCCAGTGGTCATTATCACAACATAAATTCCCATAAGGCCTAATAGAATTTTCTAGGATTTTCTGAACTATGGGACACTTGCCTGTCTTGCCCTGTTTTCTGAAATGCCTTCTATCCAGTCTGATGGGGAAGGGAAAATCCTTTGAAAGTGGAGGCAACACAAAATCATTTGTGAAATACTGCCTTAGGATTGCATCACTTTCAGTTGCTGTTACTAATAATGAAATGAAGTCACCGTAAGAACATAAATCTGCCTTCAGGACTTTGAACCCTAGCTAACATTTATAATTCTTTTTTAATTCATTGGTTTAATTCATTGATTCATGAAAAATAGAAAACAATTATTTTCCTAAACCAAATAAAATTTCACTTTACAAACTCAAATGCCTTACCTAGGAGAAAACATCAGAAGAAAAAGAATCTGCATTCTACTACAAGTTTTGTCACGTATCCTGCCTTTTCTTTTTCTGTATCTCTGAAAGCTTCTCTAATGGTAGCATGATCAAAAGAAGCAAGCTTGCATACTTTAAATTCTGTTTTCTACTTATAGCCCAAATGATGTGCCAGCATCTTGGAAGCATTAGTCCCCTGACACAGGAAACTTTCATAAAGAGGAAGAAATATAGTTTGGCCTGAGCACATTGTAATACCTTCCCACTGTTCTGCATCAACTACTGTTTCCAGTTACACTCTGGCTATGTGCTACCCAAGTCACAACTATTTACACAGGTTTTATTGCTGAATTTCCACTCACAAAAAACAAGGTGGAGCAAATTTTAAAGTGGAGATATTAACAGGTGAACTTCTATAAGTGTAAATGGTGCAAAGTTGATTTACGCTAGGAAAGGATGCAAGAACCTGAGGAATACTTGCTTTGCAGAGTCCAGTAGCTGACTGAAAAATTTCTGACATAAAAAAAAAAAAAAAAAAAAAGCGCCTTTGGATAAATCCAAACAGGGGAGCAGTGGAAAAGATACCTGTGAGATCTATCACACACTTTATGTTTTGAGCACTCTACAATTACTGCACCTAGTCACACCAAAGTTCATATGCAGGGTTCTTGAGTCTGTGTACGTGACAGAGTACCATTACTTTCAGGGGAAAACAGCCCTAATGCTATCTGGATTGCTCAGAGCCTTACTAGAGATATGGTACAAAATAATGCCTCTGAGCCTCAGGATGTGATTTTACAAATTCCTAGTGTGTTACCTAACTCCATTACTAAAAATGCACACTGGCAATCTCCCTTTGAGGATGGACAAATAGTACGGGGTACATGCTACGTGCCAGACAAACAGCCTTAGCTTAAAGTCCTGCCAGATGAATATGTTACCTTTTATGGATTTAAAACGAATTTTAAATCCACAGCAAGATATTGCAGTCTCATGATGTGCCTATGATCCTATTAACACAGCCATCAACACTTTGGGAAAAAGGTAACCATGGATTGGAACAACATAGTAATTACCACTATGTCTTGTCAACACCAAAGTTACCAGGAGTGACTGCGACAGACCAGTTAGGGATTGCAGAGTCTTAAAATCTTCACTGTACTGTCCAAAATTCAGACCTTCAGTAGAAAGAATGAAGAGATTAATGGAAGATGTCCAAATAGTTTCTCCAGATAATAAATTATAAACAAGAATGTGTATTTGCATACCAAAAATGCTATAGGGATACAAACCTTGAGTCTCTTTTGCTTAACTTTCAGTGGTTTATATTTAGTTGCTTTTTTTGTTTAATGAGAAAGATGGGTAGAAGGGCAACAAAACCTTTCTCCAAACCTTTCTAAGTGATATAGTTTCGGTCACATCCCTGAGATAAACCCTTTATGTGACAGGTGTGAAAGTCTTCGTAAGAGTTAGCGTAGCATCCTGAAGTTCATGAAAAGAAGACTTTTTGTGTACATCCTATACAAAACTGATCCCTTACAGGCGAACAAAAACCTGTGAACACCATACTTTGCAATCAAAAAATCAACTTTAATAAACTCTGATATAAACAAAGAAAAAATCAGCAAAGTACCATTTTATAAAGCATCAGCTGGGTCATACTTAGCGTAGAGAACAAGAACATATTTGAAATGCTGGAATAGCATGGGCCTAAGGACAACCCTACTGTGTGGCATGCTTTTAGCAGACAACCTAGCCCAAGATACCGAAATCTTCTCTCCTAAATCGGTGGCAGCCTGTTTGGCAAACCCAGCCCCGAACTGCAAATCCTGGAAACCTGCAAAACGTGACAGGCAACCTCTGTAAAATCTAGATGTGATGGCATACCTTGAGGCTACAATACATTATTAAACCGAACAGATTGGGCCCATTCTCTGGCTCTTAAACCAAATGGCAGAGCATGGCATGTGCTTACACCACAAAACTTTTCCCCTCTCTCCCACCCCAGTAGTTTTGTTATCCTCCACAATGCCCAGTGCACACTCTATTCACTGGCCTAATGCTGTCCCTGAACCTTGCCCATATACTGGCTGGGAAACTACAGTTGTCATGGACTAAAACCATGGCAGAGATCCTACTCACAATTAAACAGTGTGGATGACTGCTGAACAATGCCCAAGCATGTTCTCTGGCCTTGTTTTGTTTATTAGTGTATATATAAGTTTATAGCCTCAGAAACTTCAGGGTTTCCAGAGACTTCAGTTTACAAGTGCTGATTCAAGTCAGAGCTGTACACTTGCATGCTTCTTGATTTGTATCAGGGAATGCGGTAACAAAAAAGCCAAGTTTCTGGCCAATCTGAGTGGTAGGTCTGTCCCAAGAGCTCAGAATCTTGACCCAAAACATCCTGGGATACAAAGTGACCAATAACCACGGACTATAAATTCACCTCTAAGTTCCAAGAGCCCTAGTTTGGGCACTTTTACTTCTTAGCCCTCCCCAGCTCCCAGTAGTGGAAATAGGAACTCAGTTCACCAGTTGCCAGACAGATTAGCTTCTTTTTCTTTTTTCTTTCTCTTTTTCCTGTCAGAAAAAAAACCCCAAACAAACAGTAAAGCAGCACTTCCTTGCATATGCTGTGCTAGCTCACTTATTAGGATGAATACATTTCTTTCTACTGATTGAAAGTTAATGTGGGAATCTCTAATCGTGAAAGATAAAACTTTTTCAAAAGGTTGATGTAATCCTGGGAAGCTAGCAAGAACACAATTTTAATGCATCCTGGTAATACTAGCCAGATGGCCACAAGAAATTTGGATCTGTGTGTGGATGTGAAGAATAGCTGTATTTAAACCCAGAGCTCTTACAAAGAAAGGATGCACCTCTGTTCAGAGATTGATCCAATCTACCGGAAGACTTTGTTCACAACAGTGATTTTGGCTTGTGCTCAACACCACACATATATTTACATTTAACACACCAGTGAGTCACAATAGGACTTCTTAAATCACAGCACCATTATCCTCATCATTTTCGACTGACAAACCACCGCACCACCACAAAATGACTGTTTCTAATGAGGGAGAGCATGCTAATTATATAACTGCAGTAGTTATTTAACTACTCTTTTGTTAGCACATTCCTCCACTTGCACCCTCTCTGGGTCAAATTCTGCACTTCTTAATTAAGAAAAACTTTTATTAACACCAATATAACTTTGTGGGCAATGGATTGGGCCATGTATTCTATCTGTGTAATGAATGGTGATAGCTGTCTTAGGCCTTTCATGGGCTTTAAATGCATGACGTTACTGAAACTCTCTCTTCAGGTTGGTACTACCTTAATCTCAGCTATATCTCCAAAGATATCAGTCTTTTCCTGTCACTTGACTGCAAACAGTCCCTTTTTTTCAAAACATAAACATAACAGGCTACACTGATTTGTCTTTGAATTACACTACAGACATGTATGTGAAAAGAATCAGAATCTGGGAAACCAAATAGTGATTAAGGAATGGCAGTGAGGAGGTAGCAACATTTTTAGATACAGTAGATAGAGTAGCAGGAAATGTGATTCAGAATAATTTGAAATGCCTTTCAGTAGCTACAGGTAATTTGCACACCCTCTTTATTACATCAGAACTTTCAGATAGATATATATATATATATACACACATATATATACTCACACCAGATTTATATATACACATATATATGATATGTGTATTGTGGAAAACATAAAACTTTATTCACTGGTAGAAGTTTTATCTTATTCCAATTGAACAGTTTGTTACTGAGAGTGTGTGTGTTTTTGGTTTTTTATGAAGTTATACAGAAATGATCAGGTAGAAGATTACTTTGAGGCTGGATAGTTCATTGGATTCCTTTAAATTCTTATCAACTATCTATAACCAGAATAAGGCATGCTGAACAGTATTGCATTTCATTGTGCCACTGCAGAGAATTCAAATATGTTCAAGGCACCTCAGCCAAAAGTTTCTGAGATCCTGTTACACTTTGCTGTAATTAGAAAAAAATAATAAACCAAAGAGTGAATAAGAAAAGACACTATTAAATTTACGTTGTTGGGGAGTGTTTACTTTATTTTTGTTCCATCAAGCAGAAGACATTTAGAAAGCTTACACCCCAAGTACCATACTAGTCATTGCCAATTTGCTGAGGGTTTTTTTCCCAAACTTTTCTGCATACAGCCTTCACTGGAGTGGTTAGAATGAAGCTGGGAGAACATAACAGGAGAACTGCCACTGCACGTTTCAGATGATCACATCCAATTCTGTCAAAATGTACTCCTTGCCACTGTTTCAGACTTGGTACTAAGCAAGGTGGACCACAGAGCTGATGAAATACACTGTAAGTAGTTTTTGTTTAACCATGCAAAAGATGTAACACTCAGAAATAATTCCTGCCTTTCTAACACTTAAGTATCTCAATAGCTTTGTGGAAGGCTGGGAAACTTTCCCTAGGACAAAGGAGCTGTGTCACTAACTCCTAATTTGACAGAAGGTTTATAGAATTTGGTTCTTATCTCTACTATCTGAAGTAGATAGCAATAATTATAGATTTTTTTGTTAAAATAGTTTCTAGACATAGAAAATTACTAAACTCAGACTGAACAAATACACATGAAAACCTCAGATATCAGACATGAGATGCCTAAAGTTGCTTCCAAAGGCAGTCTAAAGGAGGAAGTAATGAGAACTAAGCTAAATAAATCCTCCATCTGAAAGTGGATTCTGCAGTTAAAAGATCAGTAACAATTAAAGCAGTGAATGTTGTAGGGAACTACTTCAAAAGTACTGGATAGGTATCCTTGATTAGCAGTAACAAATAAAGAAGAAATTAGAGATGAGGTGCACTGAGAAATTTGTGGTCATTTTAAGTACAACACTGTTAAAGGATAAAATTAACTTCTGAGTGATCACATTACAGTGTAATGCGTTATAATGAAACTAAAGGAAAGCAACAGATGCCTGTGATGAAAAAGACTAGAGAACATGAAAACGTCATGAGGTTCATTTAAAGAACTTTTGGAAGATTTAAAAATATGTTTTCTTGTACTACCAGCAAAGAAACACTCATCTTTGGAACCTTTATATGTGTTTCAGACATCCTCAACTTTAATAGTAAATCTTTGTTGTAGAAAGAATTCTGTACAGATAAAAGTTTTTTCAAACGTATTTATTACTTCATTAACTTCCTTTTACAAGTTTACTTTATTTCAAAAGATTGTCATAGGCAGCTCTGTTCAAACTGAAACGCTGCTCATGCTGGGTGTGTGTAGCTGATCACTTAAGTCACGTGACAGTTTATAGTCCTGCACAGGTGATTCAGTAATTGCTAATCAAAATCATACTTCTGTATTTGGAAATTACTTTTTGTAAACAGGAATGCTGAAAGTTGTGCTTTTCATTAGACTTCCCGCAATTTGCATTTGTCAGTTGAATGATGAGGGAGAAACAAAACAAAAATGGAAATCATCTTGACCAAAGCTAATTTATTTTTAAATATGAGTATTTGTTGGAGCAGCTTTTTCCCATCTGTGGTAGCTATGTTGGAAATGACACTGCTTTCTGCTTTGTAACTCTTCAGGCAATATGTCAAACTTTGACTTACACATAATAAGCATGTTTAAATTTTTGGTTTTGCAGTTGAGACCAGTTTTAAATAAAGTGAAATTTCAAGCAAATTGATATCAGACACATAGATTTAAGGACCACCTTTTTAAGTATTCACCAATACAATCCAGAAGAAGAATAAAGAACAGAATTTTCTATTTTTATTATTAATTTGGTATAATCTAGATATGCACTTTTACAAAACTTACGTAGCAGGAAGGCTTTGCAGCTTCCCATATTGGACAGGAAATAACTTGTTGGAGAAAATGCAGAGGCTAAATTATAAAATAACTTTTATCATCACAAGCATAAGGTTCTGATAGAGAAAAAAAAACAGGCATACAACATTTTCTAAAAAAAAAATAAATAATCAAAGCTATACAATTTCTCTGCATTGTGAAATGCCTTGCACAGGCATAGTGGCATAGATAAGCACAAGATATAGAAAACAAAATTATGAATACCTGCAATAACATTGATTGAAATTTTAAACTAATGACTGGCTGGGGTCAGGAGATATTTTTCCCTCTTTCTTCCTTTTACAGAGGCTTCAGAATTTATTCCAAGTTATTAACTTGAATCCTTGAACATTTAGGTTAATGCTAAATTTAGCAAGTTTAAACATATTTTTTTTCTCATGGAAGAAGGAATATGAAGATTTTGATTATTTACTATATATAATTAATTTAAACTGTAAATACTATATAAATATGTAATATACAATGATATAGTAATATATAATGAAATAATAATGTAAAATATTATTAATATTTCCAAAAGGATTATTTCTACCCATAGAAAAGAAACAGACAGAATGGAAGTAATGCCTAAATATCAGAACCACAAAGAGAGATGTAGTAATATTTCAGCAGTTTCAGATGAAACTAGCTTCATTCACCAAGCCCTAACTATGCTCTACCAATATATCAACTGTTTACATTTTTCTGCTCAAAGCTAACTGGGTTCTTACTTGCAAAACTTTAAAAAGAGAATTGATGATGTAGCTGGTCTTTTCCATCTCTGAGTACTATGATACTAACCATATGTCCACTCTTCTGTAGTTAAAGGCAGACATTCAACTGATGACAAAGTGAAAAATGGAAGTGAAACATGATATAATTCACAGATGAAAGAGATGCTGTTAATATTTCTATTATTGTGGTACAGCATCAACTATATACCAATATTTTTTTTTATTTTTTTTTAACTTGTACACATTGCACATATATAAAGGATGTGAATACCCGTACCCTGATTTTGGACACAGATCATTTCAAACTGTTATTTAGTAAATGTGTTTTGGGAACAGAAATTCTCTGTGGTGAAGACTGTAGTTTTCCAAATGGAGCTAGCTACTCATCCAGTATTAAGTTGCAAATCTATCTTTCTACACAGACAACCTATGCTCCTATAGCTAAATTAATGTCTTTCTCACCACCTAAAATATCCTACAAACACAGAGTCCTAAAATAGGCTGCCAGCTGAAAAACAAACAAACAAAAAAAAGAAAATACAAAATCAATTAGAAATATAATAATCAGCCACTATAACCAAATGAAATATGAGTTGCACAAGCTGAAAATAGATTTAAAATGGTATTTATAGTGTCTTTAAAATGCATCATGAAAGGCCAGTGTGTTAATGGTTTGGAGCTATTCAACAGAATAAACTGTTTTTCTAGCGAAAAATCAGTGACACAATTAACAGCAGATCTTACGAAAATCAGTAGCTGCAGACAGGATTTTTACTTATACTGATAAAATTATGGATTAAAAAATGATTAATTATTAATTTCCATGCACCAATTCTTTAAATAAAGAACTTCTATTAAATATAAAAATCTTCCTAAAGTTTCGAAGGAGATCTTGGCTTTGGGGAAGGAGGTTGGACACACTGCAGTTCCACAGCACCTGCCAGTCAAAGGGCAAACACCTCTATTTTAGACACCCTTTAACTTTTTCAGTGTCCAATTATAACAAGGAACTGGAGCTGTCACTGTCTGTGAAGTGATTTCTGACAAATACCTGAGGTACTGCTGTGTTCTTCAGTTGTGACAATTGTTATTTTTAGGGGTAAGGGAAGGAAGAGAAGGTGTTGCAGTTATTCTACTTGGATACGAGACAGATTCAGTTTAAACTGTAAAGCAGTAGCTGAATATGGATAATCCATTATGTGGGTCTAAAAATCATAGGTTCACTTTAACCAGATAGTTTTAATTAACATACTTTGGTACTAAGTGCAGAAATTTATAGACAATCACGTTCTTTCTAGAACGAAGGGGTCATTTAAAGTATGTGTGCATACATGTGCACATAACTGAAGCAAACTGCATGCCTTCTTTTTAAGTTCTTCCCAGACTGGCCCAGGATTGCAGCACAGCCTTAAGCAATTTGAAAAATGTGTGTTTCGTTAGTCAAGATTAATAGACTGTTTTGAGACATTTACACCACAGTACTGTGACACCTGATGTTGAATTTCCCTCCTTCAGTAATAGAAACAGGAGGAATAACAGATATTTTTTTCTTTCTTTCTTTCTTTCTTTTTTTTGTTTAAAGGAACACTTTTTCTGCACTTACTGACATCATCTTCTGTGCTTCAGGGGAGAACATTTACTTCCACATATCAGCCCAGCTGCAGAAACTCCCTGACTATAAACTGATGCCTTCTCTACCGCCTTTCAAGAAAGAAGTTTTTGCAGGAAGAAACAACAGGTTTTCTAAGGATGGTGGGGTTTTTTGACTCCTTGATTCAGACAAAAAAAATTACAACCATTACCAGCTTTTGAAGTAAATGAAGAAGGGAAAACCAAGAAGTCTCCCTGAAAGCAAGTAATAACTTTTTCCTCACTGTACATCATCTGCTCATCTTTGAAAGCAAATCATCCATGGGAACATTATCCAGCTTAATTGCAAAAAGAAACTGGAGGAGTGGGTCAAGAAATTCCTCTGGAATTTCAACACACCTGACTAGGTATGAAGGTGTATTTCCTATATGTGTTTGTAGCTTAAGGGGGAAAAAATCAGTTGTTCCTAAGAAAGGCTGAGTTTAATAAGAATTCCTATTTTGTTTTGGGATAACATCTTCCATTGATTTAATCCCTTCCTGTACCTACGTGCATCATATGATTAGCTGTGGTTTTCATTTTACATTCAGTTCTACAGCATGATGAATAGTTATTGTCAGGTTTACTTCACCCTGACCAGTGGCTGCAGCAGTGGGGGTAGTCTAGGGTCAAAGAGTTGGCCTCAAATAATCTCTTACCATTTTCCTACCCCTATCCTTACCCCCCTTTTCTTAAGCCTTCCTTTCTTTCTCTTTTTTTCTTCTTTCTTTTTTAGTGGCCCATCTATCTTGTTGCTTTCTGAGGCTGGATGAACTCTAACTAGAAATGACAGATCATTTGATATGTCATACCTTATTGTTTGTTGCACTTTTATGACATTTCCAGTATCTTCTTTCAAAATCATCCTGACTCTGAAGTATGTGTTTCTAATTTGTGTTACAGAAGAATCATGCCTATTTATTCATTCAGATATTCCCCTTTGGTTCAATGGTTTGCTTACAGCCTATTGGAATTCAGTACTTCAAACATTGGCTTTATGTGATTTACTACACAGTGTTACTAATATATTAAAATACTTGTAAAACCTAGCCTATTGATAGTATTTGATTGAGGCTGATTTTTTCTGAAAGCTTTTGGCTAAGGAAGTTACAGCTCTTCCCAGAATAAGAGTAGGGATAAATTCTCTGCACATAGGTGTTGGCAAATTTCAATGAGAAACCAGGAGCAAAAGCAGAAATACTATATAAAGCATGGAGAGGTAGAAGCAGGCAGGGGAAAGAATGCTCGTTAAGGAAAATGGCTGGTTAGGGGAGAGGGATACTGGGAATTTGAGACAGGAAATTCAGAAGGGTAAGGCTTGGACTTGTTTGGTGAGAAGGTTGGGAGGAAATGACCAAGCAATTAAGAGCAGGTTGGATAGGTAGGACAACAGTGCCAAGGGCTGGGGTGTGTGAAAGCCTGAATCCAGTGAATAGCACCCCTCTCCAGGACCAGAAAGACAGATGGTATTTCAGAGTATCAGCACTCTCAAAGGCAATCTTAATCTGGTATCTTTCCACTGTTAAGCACCTCGAGTTTGCAACCTGTGTGTTCTGTCAGCAAAGAATTTACTAAGGTCAGGCTGTGTGTTACTATGACTTCATATTACATGTGCTGAATTAGCCTTGCGAGTCATGAACAGTTACACTAAGGTATTATGGGATGGATCAAAGCCAGTTCCAAGGCAATTTGTCTAATATTGAGAAGTGAAATGAGAAAAAATTGCTTTCATTTTTGACGAAGAAGCAAATATAATCTCCCAACAAACTTAAAGAAGTCACCAAAGATATTATACCCTTAATTCCAATATTGCAGCATAATAGCACTAAGTCATTAGAAGCATAAATAACATGTCTTTCTTAATGTAAATTGCTACACATATGGATCATTATGACTTTATTAAATGTATCTTATTATATATATAGATTATATATATAAAATTAATACAAGAATTCATTACTCAGAAGTCTGTTTTCATAGTCCTTGGAGTTAGAAATTGTACCTTCTTTGCTCCTCAGTATTTGTTTCCTCTATCTGACAAAACAGACATTTTCTTCTTACCCATGCCTCCTCCAGTATCACAGCTGTGCTTGCCTCTTCAAGAGGTGAGGTAAGTAGTACTGACTTATTAACAGGTATGTGTACTGACTTGGTCAGAATAACATTGTATATGCGCTTTTCCTTTTATTATAGGAAAGGATGTGATCCATGGAGACCTTTGTAGTTAAGGCCTATGATTTCTCAGTATTTTTAAATCCAGGAAGTATGGTCTTGATGATGTTACCACAGAAATTTTCATTTGCAGCCAATTAAAATTAAATAAACTTCCTAATTTCACTTTTCAATGTTTATTTGTATGTATATTTGTGGTTTTGGTTTTTTATTTAAATGAATGAGTTTTTTAGACCTAATAATAGCATCAAATCATCCAAGAGAACACAATGAGAAACACTACATTCAAAATATCTTAGGATTCAACTGTTTGGCAAAATTATGTCATGTCATTTGTTGCAAAGCAAACTAGTAAATAATAAAATGCATCAACATTGTAGATTAAAATAAGAACTTTTGGCCATGGAATAAATTTGTGTAATTTGTGTAATTCATAGAATCACAGAATGGTTTGGGTTGGAAGGGAGCTTTAAAGATCATCTAGTTCCAACCCCCCTGCCATGGGCAACAACATCTTCTGCTAGACCAGGTTGCTCAAAACCCCATCCAACCTGGCCTTGAGCACTTTCAGGGATGAGGTACCCACAGCTTCTCTGGGCAACCTGTGCCAGTGTCTTACCACCTTCGTCCTAAAGAATTCCTCCCTTATACCTAATCTTAGTCTAACCTCTTTCACTTCAAATCTGTTGCCCCTTGTCCTGTCACTACAGATCCCGGTAAACAGTCTCTCTCCATCTTCCATTTACGTTCCCTTTAAGTGCTGAAAGATCACAATAAGGTCTTCTCAGAGCCTACTCTTCTCCAGGCTGAACAACCCCAACTCTCTCAGCCTTTCCTCCTAGGAGAAGTATTGCAGCTCTCCAACCATTTTTTGTGGCACTTTTCTAGATCCGCTCCAACGGGTCCATGTCTTTCTTGCACTGGGGACTCCAGAGCTAGATGCAGTACTCCAGGTGGGGTGTCACGAGAGTGGAGGGAGAAGGGCAGAAGCAGGTCCCTCAACCTGCTGGCCATGCTTCCTTTTATGCAGACCAGGATACAATTGGCTTTCTGGGCTCCAGGCACACATTGCTGGCTGATACCTGCTTTTATCTCCACCAGTATCCATAGGTCCTTCTCCACAGGGATGCTCTCAATTCATCCACCAGCCAGCCTGTACTGATACTGGAGACTGTCCTGAACCAGGTGTGGGAACTTACACTTGGCCTTGTTGAACTTCATGAGATTCACATTGGCCCATTTCTCAAGCCTATCAAGGTAACTCTATATGGCATCCCTTCCCTCCAGTATCAGTTAGATGAGCAGTGTTCCCTTGTGACATAAAAAAGGAGCTCTTCAAGATCAGACCCATACAACTCATTAGAGACAGACCTAAAGCAGACCTAGTTTGAAGAGCACACTAGCCACTGTCAGGACTGGGATTTAAGAATGTACATAAACAAACAAAAACAACAACTTGCATATACACTAAACATTTTATATTTATATACATATGTGGCTTTGCCTATGTACTAAACAGTAATCATCCCTATCAGGCTCAAATAGCCTATGTAAAAATGCTGATACTTGGAACAGAAGCAAAAGGATTACTGGGAAATAAAAGAAAGACAATTGGCTAAACATATCCCTGAGACCCGCACAATAAGCACAATTATTTTATTGGATAAGTGAAATACTAGACATTGTTCATTCAAGCTACCTGAACTAGCTGCAGTCCTTGCTGGTTTAGGGAGATAATACAGAGCTGATAATCACTACTATAAAACTAATGGTTTTGATGCAGATTCTCTCCTGCAGCCAATTGCTACAGAGAGGGAAACTGTTGAGCAGCTAGTCACACTGTCTGATTCTGAGGAAATGCTTTGTTGCAGCTTTGGTCCAGGCAAGAGTAAAAACAGGCAAGGAGCTGCTTTAATTTATGCCACTGTTAGAGTCTCTCGTGGTCTCTCTACCACTGGAGTTCCTTTCTGCCACAACCTTTCATGCTCTGATTAGGGATTTCCCATGCAAAAATGTATATACGTGCAATGCACAGATGGTTTGCATATGCGCAGTAGGCTTAACATATCTGATTTACTGTGTATGCACAGACCATCTGTGCAGCACATGTGCAGCAGGTCTGATGTGTACTGGACACATTGGACTTACTGTGCATGTGCTACACAGTTAATCTGCACACACACAGTAGCCACAGCTCTGACTGAGTTGCCAGACATCCAGATGGCCAGAGTCCTTAAATCCCTTCCAGAGAAAAACTGAAGATGGAATGAGGACGTTTGGGATTTTTTTTCTGGTGTATATCATAGCTTATCCTTTATTCTCAAATGTAGGAGCATAATGAAGTGGATACACCACCTCATCATGTTTTAGTCTAACAAAGAAATTCCCGTACACAGAGGGCAATTCCCTTCTGGTCATATGTGTCCAAAAACTGGCTATAGAAAACAAAACAGAGCTGTGATACAGATCCTCCTCCATAAACTTTTACAGAACAAGCAAATCCATAACAAGTGAACTACACAGGCTTTCCTTAGCGAGATTGGCAGCCGCTTCAGATTTTCTGACTATACTCAGCCTTTCAATCTGGAAATTTTTACTCCGGTTAATGCTCAGGCAACACAGCAGCCCAGATCGATCTCATGTCACAGTCTCAGGAGGAGTTAGCCATCTCAGGCCAATCCTTGCCATTTGGCTAACTGAGGTTCAGCGTCTTAGAGTTCACGTGCTGCTTTGTTTCCCATCATTCAGCTTGTAAGCTGATAACACTGTCCCTAACGTTTTTGACAATTTCCCCTCCAATAGCTGTTCCATAAAACTAAGATGATACTTAAATATGCAAATAACTTATCAGAGCCACCTCCATTTTCAATAATGGTAAATGTAAATTGCAAAGCACACTGTCAGTTACAATGTGTGATGAATTTATCTAAATACTACTTAATTGATAGCTTTGCGCTGATACAGGTATATATGAGAAAGCAGGAGAAAAGACATGGATGCAGAAGATTCAGGTGAATGCCACCAAGAACACAAAAACTGGTTAAGCCTCATCAACTAATGTCGGGGATTTCCAATGTAATCCAATAAAAGCCAAGATTTTCCAGCTGCATTGCTGATGTATTAACTCTCGTCAGCCTCCTCAGAAGCTGTCTGCCTTACCCACTAGAAGAGAGCAAGCAAACACAATTTTTGTCAATACATACAATTTTGCAAGTGCTGTGAAAACTGCTGCTTATATTGTATTTGAGTACTTGACCAGTGGGAGAAAATGTTATCCGTGTGTGCCTTTGAAGTCTGAGTACCCTTCACTATACAAAACAGCATGTCTTAAAAGGTTCATGTCTCTTCTAAACTGGTTTGCCACTCTATTTTTTTATCTAAGTCACACAATCTCCATTCAACTCACAATTTATATATTTCAGAATGTATTTCCTAATTAGCACTATATCAAAGCAACTTCTTGTAATAAACAAGTTCCATTAATAGGAAAAACCTATATTGTAGCTAGAGGCTGAAATGTCAGACTTATTTTATCCTACAGTAAAGAACGGAAAATCTGTAGGTGGAAAAAACATGCTAGATTTTTTTAGTTGCTTTCATTACTGTGTCTAACCGCTTATGAACACTTAAAAATATAAATTTCCTCCAAACTCTTGCTCAAAAATAGAAGGTAATGAATGAAAGCTGGAGGTTTATTCACATAATCTGTGAACAGCAACAGGCAATGACTTGCAAAACAGGATAATTTACTAGTACTGAAACTGGCAGTGGGCGTAACATACTTGGCACATTTTTAATATCCTTAACATATTTTATTTCAAACTTGTTAAAAGGATATGCTGTAATTGATCTGCTTTTAGTGACAGTATTGAAGAATATTGCTAGAAGTTGTAGCATGTATCAACACAAAAGGATAGCAGAATTAAAAGATGCCTATTAAAATTGATCAGACCCTTCAGTAGTAATTACTATATATCATATATTATTCCCAAATAACTTGATACCTATACATTTTCACTGCATGCTATAACATCTGTGCATATTGCACCTCAATAAACAACACTTTGGCTGAATTAAAACAAAATGTAATAGATTGTACCTATATTTTCCAGAGATAATTTAGGTAATCTGGAGGATCCCTGCTGTACCCAGAGCTCCTAGCAGAACACTTGCTGGTTCAGTCAAATCTCAACATTTATGCCACACTAGTCACTCTTTTGACAAATAAAAGGGAAAAAAATAAAAATGTTTGCAGTAAGTTTGATCTAGTTTCAATTTTTGGTTTTAAAATAGATGGAAGTTTTAATACCTGAAAATTTGAAGGCTTTCATATTTTTGCATTCACAGATGGTATTGAAAATCAGAAGTCAACTCCCTTCTCTAAAACCACTCTCCTAGGGCTACCATAATCATTAGAATAGTGTATGTTCTGAAGTAACATTCTCTTTTTTCCATAGGTACTTTATGTATAATATTGAATATTCAGTAGCACTGTGAAGTCAGCAAGACTGGAAGTCAGATGAGCAGCATAAACACACAGCAACAGAATAATCAAAGTACTTGCTCACTGTCTTCAAACTTGTTTAAATATTTTATAGATTCCCAGTCATCTCAGAATACTGGCTAGCTCACACATATATAAGATACAGATCTTGATTTCAGTTCACATTCTGAATCAGTTAAGGAAGGAATTTGAGCCTGAATCTCTGATCTCTCAGGTCACCTTAACAATTAATGAAAATGCTTAGATAAATTTGTTTCAGTTTTTCTTTTTTTCATGTACTCTGCTTTGCACCTTTAACAGTAGCGCTCCAACACTCAGGAATAATATTCAAAAGTTTAATGATGTGAAAGTGGCAAGGAGAAGTATACAGCATGAGTCTGTTCTTTTGGTTCAGAGAAGACACACTATCCCCGCTTTACCCCGTCAGAGACCAAATTCCAGGTGCAGGAAAACACTGGATTTCATGTTGGTCTCAACTGAATGAAATACAACAGATCTGTACAGTGAAAAGCATTTATTTTAAAGGTTTTGATATTTATGTGCTCTTGGATCATCGTGAGCATGACATGGAAACAAACAGATCTGCATAGGAAAAAATGGAGAAAAGGAACTGGTTCTAAGGAACACAATCACAGTTATGTTTTATTTCAGTAACAGAAATCACACAATCATTAATTTGAAAACACTTGATATGTAGCTGAACAAATGTTTATTAATAGCAATTTGTTGAGAAAAAAAGCTTTAATATGAGGCAGGTAGGTCACCTCAGGAATATGTTTCGCTTCCGACAAGCTGTTGAGATTACTCACAATTTTTCCCTGTCTTTTTTTTTTTTTTTTTTTTTCCCCAGCAGAAGCAAATTTAAACAGGAAATCAAATGATGGTAGAAAGTGTTTACTAAAGAAAGCTCATTTTTTGGTTGTTTTTCCAAAAAACTCTGCTGCCAGTAGTCCCTAACTACCCATAGAATCTCATGGTCTAGAAAAGGCATTTTCTGTTCTGTTGAAGCAGAATCAGCATGCCAAGTATTTTCTTCATCATATACAGTAATCTTCTTAGCAGAAGCAATAGCATTTTGCATGAGTAAGAGGTAATGTCCATATCTAGTTTCATTGCCACTCAGCTTCCAGCATGGGTGATGGGCAGAACTCGTATTTGAAATTTAGGTAATAGTTTCATTTGGCTGTTTACTTGATATTAATGAACTTCCAGTGTCTGTTTGGTTCCTATAAACTGGTAGTGTAGCAGATGAATGGACAAGCAAAAGCAAAATTTTAATGAAAAGTCAATTTACTGTAGCACCTCCATTCCTGACAGATTCAATCTTTTATATGCTATTGCAAACTATAGTGCTCCTTTCACCGCTCATCCACTGCATAAGCACTCAAGGGAAGGTATAAGAACTAACATAGGACAGACTAATAGATTTGGTATTCAAGGCTTTGGAAAAATTATTCCTGTTTGGCAGTCAGCAAGAAGAGAGATAATGGAAAAATGAGAGGGAGGCTAACAGATTTCAAGATTCTGTTTTGAAGAAGAATGTTAAGCATTTTCACTGACATTGATCCAACTAATGTATGTGGTTTCAAATGCGTAAATGCACTTAGAGATTCTGAGGCTGTCTCTATAAGCCCTTCAAAATTAAAGAACTGCTGTTGAAGTCTGAGGATTCATACATAGAAAGCTTGCAGGACCAAACACTATGACAGATGCATTTTGACATAGGAATGAAAAATAAAACAGACATAAAACCCAAATCACTAATTGCAATTTTTCCTTAAAATATGTAAGGATTACTTTTATAGGAGAAATTGGTTTTATTTACAGCTCTACCGATTCAGTAAATCCCATGTAATAATTAAATCCAAAACAAGCCTTTAAAACAAAGAAGGTACCTGAGATCCAACAAACAGCAGAATCTATGAAAACACATCACTGGCTTGTACACAGCAACTGGCTTGTACAGATCTGACCCATCAAGGGAGATCACGGGGTATGTGGAACAGCTATGAAAACCAGCATGGGACAGAGAAAGTTTTTTAGCAGGGCTGTGTTCCTCCCTGTACAGGTGGGTGGCCTAGGGAAAGGTACAGTTTTGGCCCCTTGCTCGCTCTCCTTCGTGAGGCTGAATGGCATTGCTCACTGGGGAAAGCAATGCATGCCAAGTACAGTCTGGCTCCAGTTTCCTCCAGAGCAAAGGGATAGTCCAAGGACAGACTGGGAGTCTCACTGTGCAGCACCTTCCTCAGGGCTTCTAGCAAAGCCACCTTGTACCAGAGAAACCATTACATTAATTTTACATCAGTTAACATTTCAACTTAATTTCTTCAGCTACCTTAGTGGAAAAAGAATTTTTTTATTGTCATATAAAATGGCACAGGCATAGGATCAAGCTTTTAATAGGTCATTAATTTTCCTTTTTTTTAATAATCACAAATTTATTGATGAACATTTCAAATCAAATATCTAAACCAGAAAAAGCAAAACACCCTATAAAGCAAAGAATATTACCTAAATAAAAAATGAGATTGGAGGAAAAGTGTTATCTCCTGGTTTTGGAATTTCAATAGGATTCCTGTCTGGGCTGGATTTCAAGAACCTGTCTATAGGTTGCATTCCTGAGCCTATCAGCCTTACAAATCAGAGTTAAAAAAAGTCAATCCCTAGTTGTTTAACTTGCCTGCTGCTGCCTGAAGCAGAATTACAAAAGCTAAATGTGTGTTCAAAACTCCACCAGGAGTTTCTGTCATCTAAGAATTGTCAGAGTATGACCTCACGGAAACTCTAAGAAATAAATATCCCACAACAGCTTAAAGAAACTTGCAGTTACTATGCATTCATGTCAACAAAATAAGCAGTCACACATGAGGAACTGCAATGTTTTTACTTCATGCCCTTAGAATGAATCAGTTAGACATGAGAACTAATTGGTCAAAAGACCACGAATATGAAACAATTGACAAGGGGAAACTAACAAATGCAATTAATTAGAAAATAGTAAGTTGGTTGCTAAGTTAGAAGGTTTATAAGCAATATAGGGTTAAATTGTCACGTGCATTAATCAGGTTTACTGCAATTGCAATTAGCTGTTCAATACTAAGCTTCCTCATATCTGAATATCCTAACTGATTTACAATGAATCACTACATGGTTCTGACTTTGAACTTTCATTAGTTTTCATTTTCTTACATACTCTGCTATGGAATATTTTGTTTCATGAAGACAACTTTCAAATGCACTGAAGTAATTTGGTAGCACAAATTGTTTTTCTGTCATGAAATCACATGTATGTTTTGCAGGGGGCGGAGAGAGCATTTTAAAATGTTAAATGGAGGAGAAAAACTAAGTAATTGCTATAAGTAATTGCTATAGATACCAATCTGCAATCAACTTTCATTAATTGAAATGAATTTGTGGTGTTATTCTTATAATAAATCAGTAGTCTATCTTGTTAATCTGTTGCTCGAATCCATAACTTTGACCTGAGAATTAGTGAAAATATTTTACTTGTACAATGGGAATTGGATTTAGCAAAGATACTGATTTACTTTTAGTTCAGTCAGGATTTTTAGGAATTTTAGTTCAACTATTTTAGCAATAGTATTTTAATATGCATTTTCTTTCAAAAATCCTAGTGTTTCTACTAACAAATCTATGCTCTAGAATCTTAAAGCCCTAAAAATTTGGAAGAAGTTCTGTATCTTGGTTCTACAATCAAAAACCTAATACTACACACAGCTTAACGCAAAGTCTAACTAGATGCTTACCATTTAGTTATCTTAGCAGACATGGGTCAAGAATACGATTCTCCCTCATTTGTTCACTGTCTGCCTTAAATAGCAAGCAGCTTTTGCAACATAAGGGGTTTATGTGTCTAACGCTTGGGATGTGGCACCGTTGCAAAATACTGTGGGAAATGTGGTATAACCTTGGCCAGCCCAGCCGTGATACTATCAATAGGGGAATAATTAGGCACATTTTACAGCACAACCTGAGCTCAAATTCTTAAAACACATCACATGCTGCTTCTGTTTTTCTAAGATCATGATGGATCATAGACTTGAGTCAAAAGAACATAGACATGAAAAGAGCTCAAATTTGAAAAGAGGCGTAGATCTCAGTTTAAATTACAGTAGAGATATACTGAGGAAGCCTGTGTTGAATTTAATTAACCTAGATTATGCCATTTAATCTGTGAAAAATGAAATTTTAAATTTTGAAAAAAAAAAGATTTAAATACCCACACTGCTGTGAAATTCTGCAAAACCAAGAGTCGCATTTGATCTGGGTTTTAGTTTCTCTCAATCAATTTCTCATTGATAGACACAGTGAGTTCCATAGTTGATGTGGACTTCATTATTCATATAGATATCTTAATTTCAGAATGCATAGTTCAGTACAGAAGAAGAATAGAATATGAATCAATATCAATGCACTGTGTTATTCAGATTTATTTTGTTCAGAATATTTGGCTTGTTTTGAGAGTGGGACTTTTCTAAAAGATTCCTTACAGTGAGCTTGTCAGTAAGTAAAGCTCATAAAAGCTATCAATAAATTGCCATACACCTAAATAAAAACATTATCATTGGCTCTGGCACAAACATAACTCCTCTGAAGGCTTCAGAGTCAATTCTGCTAGCTTTTCTCTTTCCTCTTTGTAATTCCTCAGGAATTTTGAGGGAGGATCACCCAAATAGGTGCTGATGGTTCATTTTCCCCTGAAGCTTTCAAAGGAGACTGTTGAAATGAATGGAAAACACCCAAAGTTCTCAGGCCACATGCAGTCGTCTTGTTTTACATAGTTGCCAGACTTTTACCATTAGAAAATGTGGTACATTTCTTTTAAAACATTCTTTGCACTGCAGTTGTGAAACAATGATCTGTTGAATTTAATTCACAGATCAAAGAGGGAGGAAATTAACCAACACAGTAAATTGATTATTTCATGGGTGACATAACCAAGGCAATGATTTATCTTAATAAAGAGCAACATCCCTCTAGTCCTTAACTGAATTCCAGCCAATGCAATAATACTCAGTTGTTAATGACTTTGATGTTGATGTGGAAAAGTGAATGACTGTATAATCACTGAAATGGGACCTCATCACAGTTGGAAATGTTTAAGCCAAATCATTTTGGACTGTGAAAAGCGCCCTGAGTGGTATAGATTGGCTGGGTCCCAGATTTTCAGCTTTAACTAAACAGGGCCTGAAAACTTTATCGTACTGCTATGCTTCGGGCTGGTCTGTAATTCTGACAGCCCCAGAGAATTGGAGTTTAATGTATATGTCTGTGGACTCACTGTGGAAAAAAAATTTCAGGGTTTACAGCACCAATAATAAATACCTGTCTATCAACATCCACCTAAAAGAGTAATTAGTTAAATCCATCTTATAGGAGAGGGAACAGAAGAAAGGAAACAGAAGTCAAATAGGAAAAATTGTACTGAAAGCTTATTTTTATATCCCACATCACTAAATATGGCTTAAGAGGCTGAAATACAGCATTAGTCATTCATAGCAGCCTCCACCTCCCCCTTTAGCCTTCCCTACTAATTCTTACAATAACAAACCAGGCTAAAATTAGAGCTGCTTTATAGTATGTTAATTTGATTATCATTGTTTCAGCGCTGATTGAAGAGTTCACATCAAAAGGAAGGATCCCCTGTGCATCAAGTACAGCTTCCTTGATGCTCTCAGGTCACAGAAGGAAGCCAGGTCATTTCTTTTCTGCTCAGGTTTCCTTCAAAAATGCTCAATTCCCAGTGAAAGATTCCTAGCATTGACATTGCTCGGTCCATGCCTTGTAACTTTTCTTTTCAAAAAGACAGGAAGAACACTTAGCATCCTCCCAACCTGACTCTGCCCCATGCACGCTATGAGAAATCAAGAGGAGGTGAAGTGGGAAAAAAGTAACATGAAGGACAGTTTGCAGCTCCGGCTTTTTTTAACCTCAGCAGAGAGGCAGCTGCAGGTAAGGTTGGAGGAATTCCAAGCACTCGCCTTGTTTGAATACCACACAGCCCCCCGGCCCCAGAAACATGATACTCTGATGCTGATCATTAAAAAAAAAAAAAGAAAATCTAAGGATTGTTAAACTGCTCATCCAGGCCTGCAGCTGGGGGTGACTCAGAGTGCAGAGTTGGAAAAATGCCCATGTGGCAAGATTAGAAACTCATTTGTGTAGTTTATTTGGCCTTGCCAGGAGCCTCCGTTTTTTCCAAACCTCCTTCAGTTTATTAACTTTAAAAGCACTCCTTTCCTGTTGGGGATCTGGCATGGCTGCAACCAGGCAGCTCTTTCTCCTTTTGCATTAACACTTAAAGGCTTTCTTTCCTGTTCAAAATTCACTCGTGTGAGATCATCTGTGGAATTTTCAAATGTGCTCGCTTTTTCTTTTCCTTTTCATTTTGTTCTTTGTCCCTGGGTTCAATTTAAATCCAAGTGCTTTTAAACTAACTGTATTCAGCACGCCAGCACTTTCAGGAATATATGTTATGAAAGCAGGAAAAGAAAAGGCCTTCTTGTCATCAAAACCATAATAATTATGTGTCAAATGTAATTACTGCTCTGTGGGTAATACCTCTAATACTCAGTGACAGAGTAAGCAGCCTGCAGAAGTAGAAAGTAACTGGTGGCTGGATCAAATTTGATATAAAATTAACCATCATGCTTAAATACTGTCTCTGCTAAAGTTCTACCAAAAAAGCAAAGGCAGGGGAAAAAAAGGGGTTTTTACTCATCTAAAATCGTTAACATGCATAAGCTTCTCCATTTTCTCCACCTCCATACAATGAATCACAACTCTTAAAATAAGAAACGCTGTGCTAGAAATGTGTGCGTTAGAAGGATCAGTCTCTGGTGAAGGAGCTCATCTAACAGGAAGGAATTAAATGTGGGAGTTCTCTCCCATTAACCCATTATGTTTCCTCATTATTTCCTTCGCATGCACACTTGACTTGCTCGAGAAGAAACAAGCTTTCCACATTCCCCTACCTTCTTTAAAATACATAAATTAATGAGCAGCTGGTGAAGCTGACATGTGCCTGTGAATCTGAAGACTGCTTAAATGTGAAGTCATATTCCGAAGGAGGAAAAAAGTGCTATGTCAGGAACCAGTATTCTAAATATGACAGCATGTGTCAGAAACTTGTCCAGTTTAAAAAACACATGTCCTCTCCTCCCTAATACTCAACTAGGTAGACTTAATAAAGTCTAACATACTAAAAACATACTTTAAAACCTAATGGTTTGCTACTGTGGGTCCTGATCCTGAAAATAATCTAGAATATCTGTGTTTAAGAGATATACTACAAGCAAAATCAATTTATCTAATTGTCACCTAAAGGCATAAATGTTTATAGAATTGATGTCTTTTGTCACAGCTAACATTATGTATGTGGGTGTATTTACTGATCTGTGTGGGGCTACAAAATTGTTAAGTTAAGAATAATAAGAATACACTAAGTGATTATAGATTCTATTCCTCAGTTTCACATGCTTCTGCATCATAACCAGAAAAAAAAGCATTTCTGTACTTTTTCATTTTGTTTTTTTAACATTCTTTGATTTTCTTTCCATTCTCTTTGTCTCTATATTTCAGGAATATTCTAAAATATAAGTTTACTAGCAGAAATATGTAATGAATATTCATAAAATTTGAGATCTCTGAAGGCAAAAAATTTGTAAGATTTTCAAAATGGTTTTTGTTGGAATTAAGTCTTTTATTCTAAAATTTCTTTGAAGTTTTGAAACTTGAAATACCCATCAAGTAACTATAATGGTTTATTTATATAAAGACAATTTGTGCTTAAAATTTATTGCATTGGAATACTGATTTTAAAGATCACTCTAATCTAATCAAGAAACAATGTTCAGTCACAAAATTAAAATTGTATTTTTAAGAATCCAGTGCTTAAAAGAGATGTTCCCAAAGAAGGTACTGACCAAGAAATATTTGGTGATTTTTTCAGAGGAAAAATTTTAAGAGAAGGAAAAATAACCCTAGAAAATGCTGACATTTCACCAGCTTTTAAAGTTTTAGCTCGAGATATTTATTCTTTTCTCTCTAGGCCTATTCTTCTTTTCTACATATCAAAGACAAAGCCCACAGTTTTTTTCTAATTTTCTGTATATTTTTAAATAGTAAATAGTATTTCAATTTAAATGCATATTTGTGTGCTTTTAAATAGTAAAAGCTATTTAAGTTAAGCCGAAAGTTTTACTCCAATATTAAGTGGGAGAAAATGAAGGCAACCCACGAACTTGGTTTTGCATACTGAATACATCTGATGGTCATATAGTATTGCTCTTTCCAATAAAACTTTGGAACACGTTTCGTTGACCACCAGACTTAATGCACATGCATATGCAGACACATACTTAGCAGCATTTGCTATCTTTATCAGAGAAAGAGTGTGTGTAAAACCTGTTGGTATTACTTAGAAAATCTGGATTATAGGAGAGAATTTCCACTAATTAGCCTCCCTGTTCTCCTGTGTTCATTTCTAGAAAAGATCTCACAAGTCTGACTCCTGTAAAAGGCTAATTGGTACCAACTTTGAATTGGAAAGTAAGCACTAGAAGAGCTCCACATGCAAGTTGTCAATCAGAAAATGATTGTACCATAACAAAAGAGCAGCTGTGATTAACGGGGATTATTTCCTCAAAAGGAAAATCCATACTAATGGATGAAATATTTGGGGGATATGCCTGGTATACATTCCTCGGGTCTTTGTAAGGGTGCTTCCTTTAAATCAAAACTCTTTTCCCAGTTCCACTGGGTGTACTATATAACACAAGCAGTGCTGTCTATATGCATAATTATCAATGCTTGAGGAGCACAGGCCCAAAAGTGTCCTCTGACTTTCTGCTGATAAATAAGACTGATGAAATGAATGGCTCAGAACTGCCAGGTTTGGTTATGGTTTCTGAAAAATTAAGCCAACATGAAAGAAATCATGTTTTCAAATGGTACTGTTCTCTGTAGACTGATACCTCAATTTATTAAACTCTACTCCTTGGGTCCCAGGTTCAAGCGCTACTTCTGCTCATCAGTCACCACTTGTTTCTTGAACTAAACAACACATCTGTAATTCTCAACTTGACTAGAATTAGCTCCCAAAAGAAAAAAAATAATGTTTCGAATGCTTTTGACTGGCTTTTAAATTGGAAACACCTGTAAGAGTTATATCTTTTCCTGACATAAATTAGTGACAAGGAGTTCATGTAAGAGGTGCAGACAGAAAAATAAAATAGTGCAATAAGTATTTAAGGTAACAGAAAAAGGATTGCCACAACTGCATGGGTATAAGAGACAAGAATATGTGACTGCAGCTTTTTCCCTTCCTATAACACCAAAATAGATGCTTGATACCTCTGTTATGTTAACCAGAAAATGACTGCCTGAAGCAAGATCAAATGTCTCATTAGCACTTATAATCACTTCCATAAGATGAAAATAGATGAAAGAAGAAGGGTAAAATTCAAATAGTAGAATGAAAAAAAAATGGATCTCTTTTGTTCTGCAGTGTGCTTTCTCCCTCAGGTGGGGCCTCCCTCATAATTAACCTGAGTTCATCAAAGTCATTACAAACGGAGTTCCAAAAAACCTGATCCTACTTTTCATAGTGTTCATAAATATGGTGGAAGGTTCTTTGCATAACCATCAGTAATTATACTAACTCATAAAATTTCTTCCTAAACAAAATTTTAATAATAAATTTATTACTTCCCTCCAAACTGATGACAGCACTTTTTAGCCAATCTCTCACCTCCAGAAATTGCATCTATCTCATGTTTTCAATGAGAAAAAGATTACCTCAACAATTATAAAAGTAATGTTCTTCCAGAATTCTAGAAACCCACCTTGATTCCAGCTCATCAGGAAAATTATCCCTTAATTTATCCTAACCTATGGGCTGTGCTAGCCTATGAGATGGCTGTTGACAATGCATGAAGAATAATATTGATTCATGTTTCAGTTGCATAAATGTGATACATGGATAGACCTACCCAGGCACTCAGTACATGGAGTAAGGGGTAGCTACACGCAATTATTTGCTTGACTATATATAATGACTTCTCCTGGCATGTGTTCAGGATCAGAATGCTAATAAGAATTTGTTTTAAGAAGTGATGCTAAAGAGCTGGTGGCTACTGTTGTCACTCTGCAGAGTACAACTTTCAGTCTGCATAAGGACTTTCAGTCATTGTAAGGACTGACAGGTTTCAAAAATCACGAGATGACTGATAGACCAAAGAATATACTAGGTCATGCTGGGTGATGTTTAGTGGTGGGTTTGGTTTTTTTCCATACTTGCGTTTTCCTCAACTACGATATCCAATATTTAGTGAGGAAGCCAATTCTGTTCAATATAATGACATTACTTACAAAAAAAGTACAGGGCTCAGAACAGTGCACTGTTATAAGTGAAAGGAGTTGTATAAACCCAGAATCTCTTCCCTCCTCATCTGTTATGGTTTAGTAACATACAATATGTTTAGACAAAGCACATACTCTTTATCAGTGCTTAGATTGCTGATATTACTTCATACCCACAAACACAATCATTTGAATTTACTGACCTGAAAATGTAAAAGTACTGTCTGTTTGGACCTGTCTGCATTAAGAACAAGAAACATCAGAAACAGTTTGAATATTAGTATTTCCTTGTCATTTTCCTGGCTTCTACTTCAGAAATATATTTAATTTTTATTTATTTTTAATCCTCAAATATCTATAATAGAAGGAGTATCACAAGGAAGAAGTTCTGTGAAAATCCAGATAACTTACTTGTTTTTAAGGATAAAACTACCTGTGTGCAAAAGATAGATATCTTTCCTCACATATGATTTCTTTGATGAAGGTAGTAGTTACCACCAGGTTTGCTATATCAGCTCTGAAGCCCATTTTGCGTTCATGAAAGAAAGAAACAAACAAATAAGCAAACCATTTGTAGTGGCTTCAGCAGCAGTTGAATGCCTGACAGAGGGATGGAAGCCTGGAATCAAATTCCTTCATACTTATTTACTCAGTGTTATGAGTGATTTATGAACAGAATGAGCTTCCACAGGAACTGGATAGCATCTTTCCGAAAAACTTTTTATGGTGCAGTGGGTAGATGCTAACTCCTGGTTTCATACTAACAACTGAACAAAAGTGGATATCATCACAGAAAAGTTTTTTTTTGGCAGAGTTTTAAGAAGTGACTTGTAAATGACAAAAGCCTGAGTGTTCCCTGTGCAGAAAATGTTACTGCAATATTTACCTGGCCACTTTTATTTTGATGACACCATGCAAGCACTGTCTTCTGAAGCAGACCAAATGAAATGTTAATGATGTGTGGGATGACATGTAATAGTATTGTGTGAAAGTGACGGCATTCACTTCACTGAATATTCACTATGTAAATCCAAAAATTACACAACATCTTAACCGGTCAGTATCATTTAGCAGCAGCTGTGAAAAATCCCACACACTGATGAAAGTGGTGCAGAAAATGCACAACAGGTTCTCTGGAAGGTTGATGCTTTGCTAGTTTCCCACTTGGATTTATTGCTTCTGATGGAGGGACAAATGTAATGCGTGCTGTCAGCAATGGGAAATTGTACTTTTGCCATTTCTTAAATGCTGACTTAATAAAAGTTTCTAATTTCCATTCAAACAATATGCTTGACTTTGCAAAGGAAAGTATGTGGTCTTTTTATTCCTTCTTCATCTAGAATAGAACAAAATTTGGATATACAACCAGGTCCATCCCTATCAGCCTGGACTGACGCACCTTACTGGGCATACTGCCCTTTGGGATAAGCAAGGTAGGACTGTTTTTCACACCATTTCAGGTAACTTCAGTCCCTCAGCAAGCAGGAAATGAGAGAAGTACCTTGCATATGCTTTCATTCTCCTACAATTGGTTAAGTTAGTTTATAGCATATTCCTTCTTTCAATTTTTTATAGTGTGATACTAAAATGCCTGCAGTGGATTTGTTCAATAGTGAAGCAATCTCTTGAAGATTGTGCTTTCTGCTCCTAAATTACCAGTCTAACACTGTAAGTTTTCAGAAGTTCTACTGCTAATCTAACTTCGAAGCGTTTGTAGCTCTCCCTTCCCTCTGTGGAATTGCCAGTGGCTGATGTTATTTCTCTCTCTCCCCCAAAAAAATCTCTTTTTTTCCAAGTTATTATACTCTTGATGGTGATTAACAATTGAAGTTATAGCTATGATATTTAATATAACAACAGATAGCTTTACAAATTTTGACAAGCACATATCCCAATACCTTACTGTATATCAGGGAGACTTCACTGCCACAAGTAATTACCAGAAGAAATATCCAACTTTCTTGATTCCTGTGGTGCCAAGTCTCCATCTAAACCATGCATTTCAAATGCAGATATCTTCTCTTAGCCTTCAGATAAAGCAAGGTATGTGCTGTAGAGCATAAGCACTTGCTATAGGATATTAAGCCCCAAGGTCCCAATTCATAGATCTTGGAAAGGAATCATTATAGCTAAAAATTTATTAAACTATGCTTAAATCAAGTCAGCTTAAAGCAGACAGGTAGATATGGGTAGATATATGTATAAATAAATACATTTATGCAAAGCATCTAAAACATACAAATTCTACAGGTACATTAATGTCTCCTTGTTATTGTGAGAATCTCCTAGTCTCAGTTGGATAGTAAACAACTGCATGAAATATAAAACTCTTTCCTCTACCTTTGGTGGATCACTGCTGTTTTTTCAGTAGGAAATGTATCTTCTTCCCTACACAGATGGAAAATACCAATCTATAAATAAATTGTATAGGACATTAACATCTAAACTGCCTAATTGTACTCAGCTTATTAATGGTTTTTAACTGAGAACAACTGTGGTAGCAATGTATGTCCCTGTCCGTTGTCACTGTGGGGTAACAACAGGATTGCACATCAAAGTTAGACAATTGATTTCCAATTTCTCCCATAATGCAAAGAGCTAAAATTCACTGAGATGACCACTAGCCAGTCTTAATTAGTGGGGGGTTTTCAGCTTCCTAAAGAACCACTTGCTCTTGCAGCAACTGCAAGACCAGGCTCTAACTACAGTGACCAGTGGTAAATTTAAGTGATAAAACTGGTGCCTCTGTTTTCCACAGAGTAAATGCCAGATGAAGAAGAATTGACTTTTAAAACCTTCCTAATTTATATTTTCTACTCTCCCTCCACTACCTAAATCTTCTAAAACCCTTTTCCTTCTCTGTACAATTTTTCAGAATAGTTCTTCTACCAACTTCCCTTCCAGCTAGAACAAATACATGTTTAATATGGATTTTTTTGTACTCAATATAACAACTAAAGTGGAATTTAAAAATAGATGTTGATTATCAACTGGTTTTTCTTTTACAATTCTCTTAAAAATTTTCCTACCTCCATTTCATTCCTTTAAAATCTTCTCCTTTATCACAAATTGTATATACAGAATAACAAAATCAAGACAGAGATGTCTGAGGCATTAAGCATGCATCAGCTTTGTCCCTTAGTTCCACCCTCTGGTGATCTACACAGTGCACTTCCAAAACAAAAGTATTTTCTGCTTTTAAATCATTGTAGAACTGACAAACTTAGATAGGAAAATAATAATTCTCTATTTCGCTGGTTTTGCTATACCAAGACATGCTACCAACTGCTACTAAAATTCAGTCCATTACAAAGCACACTGCACTATTGCACAGAAATACGCATGCAGACATACAATCAATTCGGTTTGATGTAGCAAACGCACATGACTACTGAGATATAGCTTAGGCTGTAAAACCAGGACTCCCAGGTTCTTGGGAAACCTGAGGTCAACCACATTTCTTAGAAAAGTTCTGCATCTTGTTTCAAATACAGAAAATTAATCTGATTTTTAAAATTATGAAAATGTGTTTAACCCACAAAAGTAATACAGCTCCATATCCTGCATATGAGAAAAAATTACATTTTTCCCCAAAGAGCTGCTGGTCTCATTTTTATGGAGACAACATCTGAAAAAGAATAGTGCTACCTTAACAGACTTATCAAGAAAAAATACTGACACTGATAAGTATGATAAAATATTACTACCGTACTCTATTTTGGTACAACAACAGTATATTACATACGCATAAAATTAACTTAACCAGGAAGGCACCTTTTTCACAAAATCAGGAAAACAAATGCAGTTTTATAAATAGTGTGATCATGAAGTCATTCAAAACAATGGACCTTCCTTTTGACTATAAAAAGTTTCTAGATGTGTCTTCTAATATATCTTTATAAGACCAGATAAAAGAAAAAAAGGAAAAGATAAAATTCTTTTCATTGAACAGATGTTATTCATGCTGCTTCTTTTACCTTTAAAAAATATACTATATGCATGTAAATATAAATTATAGTAAATGGAGATTCACACTGACCAACTATGAATTATTAACATTCATTATATACATTGGCAAAAGCCACTGGTACTGCTTTTTGTGTGGTTATGTAGATTTTGTGCTCTGTCTGGAATTCATCCCTTATACACTTTAGGAAACACTAAACATGTGGCTACAGACCACCAAGTTTAACTAATCTTGCCCTGCATGAGAACTGCAACAGGCCCCTCCAAAATAAAAATAAAATAAGAGACACAGGGGTTCCCCTCCCCCTTTGCCAAACGAATACATTTCTGCGTCCTGTCCAGGCTGGGAGAGAAGGAAGTTGGGTTCAGCTGTCAGAGTGCCAACGCACGACCTAGGAGAACAGAGCTCCGCTGCCTGTTCTGGCACTGACGTCCTGTGTGAACTGGGGCAGCTCACAGTTCCCTCCCTGCCCCTGAAAATGAGAATAGCACTGCCCTAAGGCCAGCTGTGGGACCGGTAAGTACAAGGCTGTGCGGTACCCAGACCGTATGAGGAACACGGGGGCAGGCACAGCGATACAATCATTTCTGTTCTTCAGTTGGCTCACAGAAGTATTAACTGTGGAATATATCTAGAATACTCAAATACACTTTCTCTTCCACATTATCCAAGTTAATCAAAGCAACATTTCTTTTTTCCACCTGCCTTACGGATCCCTTTCTGGCGTTTGCAGGCAAAGTGCAACTGAACGTGGATTAAACACTCTACCAGAGCCAGGATCAGAGCCTGGGTGCTTTTGCTTTTAAACATAATTAGTCTTCTTATAATGGAGAAAATCACAGATAAAGCTGCCTGATTCTAAAAATCTTAACATTTTTTTTTCAGGAAAATGAGACTAGGGAAGTCCAAGAGCTTGGCATTGCCACATCACAACCATCCATTTAACCACTGTGACTAGACAATAAACATAGCTTTTATTACTCAAATAGCCACAGCCATGACCGTATTAGAAGATCTTAACACAAAATCTTTTGTTGATCTTGGGATTTGAGATACTTTAAAAATTTATAAGACCGTGAGGGTGGTGGTACTTCTTGTACATACTATACAATTGGTATGTATTGTACTGTTCCAGGTAGAACTATGTTACTAAGCTCAGTAAGTGATCCACCTTCCATTTTTGTGGTTCTGTCTTTCCTTCCACACATGCTCATTTTCATTTAATGAAAAAGCTAATATCTGATAGATTTAATTTGAAGATACTACTTTAATTAAAACTGGAAATATGATTCTCAAGAAGATGACAAAGGTAACTGTATTGCCTTGAATAGCATACTACTTTGCATGGAAGTTGCAAAAAAAGACAAAAAAAACCTAACAAACATTTGAAATAAAATCACTTAGTCCTGATGGAAAAATATTTTCCTGTAAATATTTAATTCTCCATTTACCCCACCGTCTGTCCAGGAAAAAAAAGGGCCATTTCAGTGACCTTGTGTTCCTCCCTTAGAGGAAGACAGCTGACAGGTAGATATATGAACAGTTTGTTATTGCGGATTCCAGATCTTGTGATTAGCTCTGACTCAACTTCTGGGGTTTTGTCTGGAATTCCTGTGACAGGTCAAACAGTGTACTACTCGTCTTTACCTTGTAGTGACCCCACATTAAAAATACACCTTGCAATAATACATAACAGTTTCCAAAACCTTTGCTTGAGTTGAAAAAATGATGGCAAGCTCTAGACAGGATCATCCAAAAAATATGTCACAAAATGTAGATTTCAGTTTACTTAGGTAGATGTTATCATTACGAGTTTATCTGTACTTTTTTTAGTTTTCAGCTTTAGTCAATGTAGTAGGCACAGTAAATAACTGCTATTCATTTTCTTAATGAACAAACCATGTCAATTATATAGTCTTGCAGAATATTAGGTGATACTGCCAGGTGATATATTTTTAAAATACTTTGCTAGAATTGCCTTGGACCTATGTGATCAGGAAAGATAAATATTTACATTAAAATCTCTGTATATGTTTAGAATAGGTGTCTATATTTACCCATTGTAAAATAAGCTAAGTATATCTTTTGAATTAGTTTCATTAACATTTATAAAGTACTCTAAGGTCCTCTGGAATAAAGTTTGGAGAGAGACTGCGACACACTTTGTCAAAGTTTGTCTAAATCTTCCTGCTTTTTCATCCTATCCCAGGTTATATTTCCTTGCCTTCCCTAAATCAAGTCAAAATTCTATTGGTCGTGTTCTTTGCTAATCATTTTTGCTACATTAGCCCTCTTCAAAAGCTTAATTATTTTCCTCATCAACTGCAAAAAAACCTTGAACTTTTAAACTTTGAAAGCCATGAATAAGTATGCCTCATTTCTGAACACATCCTACTAACCTAGGATGAGGTCAGCTCTGGCCTTTCTTACAGAAAAAATAACCCACTTTATCCCACTTCCACATCATTTACTTCCTCCTGTACATAGCATAGATGTTCTGGCAGAGACCATTTGCTGACTTTTTGTTTCCTTCCCTTCCATCTCTACCTTCCAACCCCCTGCTATGGTACAAGCACACCTATCATTCTCAGTGTAGTGTTGCAGGATTTCTCCAATTTCCTGTTTATAGCAATTTCTATATTTCTAGCAGACTCAGAAACCAGAAGATAACTGTAACACTGCACTAAAAACATGAACAGTGCTAATGTTATTGCAGGACTATGGGGGACAAGACTCCTGTCTCAACGCAACATTAGCCTCCCTTGCACTTAACTGCAGGAAAACAGGACATTTTCTTCTTCTTCAGACTTAGACTTCAAACTTCAAGTCAGAGAAAGAACCTAATCTGGGGGGGGGGGGGGGGCAGGTTGCCATGGCTTATTCCTGTCCCTGTGCTGCCATGGCTCATTCCTGTCCCTGTGCTATGATTTGTTGCTTCTCATTAGTACTGCCTCAATGGGTTTCCTGAAAAGTGCAAGTACCAATAAATATAAAAAATTAATCTGGGGGGGGGGAAAAAGGCACTTCATTAGAGGTTGCATTTATAATGCACGTATATATATTGTATTTTTTCCAGTTACCACAGTGCACAATCTGTCTATCAGGGTTGGATACAAGACTGTCATGGTTTAACCCCGGCCGGCAACCAAGCCCCATGCAGCCGCTCGCTCAGTCTCCAAATCGGGAAGGAATGTAAAACTCGAGGATCAAGATAAGAACAATTTAACAGGTAAAGCAAAAGCCACACACCCAAGCAAAACAAATGAAGGAATTCATTCACCACTTCCCATCGAAGGCAGGTGCTCAGCCATCCCCAGGAGAGCCGGGCTTCAGCACACGTAACGGTTACTTGGGAAGACAAACACCATAATGCCAAATGCCCACACACACTTCCTTCTTCTTCCCCCCAGTTTATGTACTCAGCAGGACATCATATGGTATGGAATATCCTTTGGCTAGTTCAGGTCAGCTGTCCTGGCTGTGTCCCCTCCCAATTTCCTGTGCCCCTCCAGCCCTCTGGCTGGCAGGGCCCAGGAAACCAAAAAGTCCTTGACTTGATATAAACATCACCCAGCAACACCTAAAAACATCAGCAAGTTATCAACATTGTTCTCACACCAGATCCAAAACACAGCACTGTACCAGACACCAAGAATTAACTCCATCCCAGCCAAAACCAGGACAAGGACACATAAAAGAAACACACAGAAGGGATCTACTGCCTAAACAAAGGCATTTGAACGTAGCTGTTGAGTAGATCTCTCTGTCATTTCAGATGCTTTGTGATATCAACCTTACCTCCAGCCACCATTCCAGAAGCAGTCAGTATTTCCATAAGTCTTGTGGCATATCTGCCATCTCCATGTGAATGTCTCAGGTACCTCAGAGCATCTCAGATGACACTAGATGTTTGTAGAAGAATTGTAGAGAAATTATAGAGGAATGAAGGCAGGTTAATTAACATTGATAATATACAGCTGTGGGCTGGCTTCAGGGACGGTGGGTTGGCTGACGTGGATAAGGTGCAGCTGTGGCTGGTTCCTGCTAAGTAGTTAAATGGCTCTAAGGGGTAAGGAAGAGATGGGCTATATGAAGAGGTGGACTGGATGGAAGGATACCCAAAAGAAGCAGAGGGATGAGATGAGAGAGTGCCCCTGATGTAGGAGAGACAAGGAGAGGCCTTGGGAGAAGCTAGGAGCCTGGATGAGGAGAGGCTGGTTGGGAGAGGAGCCTGGAGAAGGAAGACTCTGGATGAAGCAGGGTAGACTGGGCTGAAGAGTATGGAGAAACAGCACGGACAGTAGATGAACTTTTGAAATGTTGTAGGGGATTGGTAGCTGTACTGGGGCAAGGTGCAGGAACTATTTATTGAAGTTAACCTGGTATGTGATGGTTAACTAGCCTTGTTGCAGCTAGCTAGTTTTGATTGTGCAGTGACAGATGTTTATCTGAGCAACTGAGGGCCATCCTTCAAAACTACATGCTGCAAGCCTTCTGATCAAGTGCTCAGAACTCAACAAATATCACAACCTCATCTTGCTGTGCAGGCAACACACAGCCAGCCTCAAACTCAGTGTTTCTATGCTTCTCTCTGCATTTGATGAAGCCACTGACAGAGGACAAAGTTTAATGCCCTCATTGTAAAGCTTTAGACTGATATTCTTTATCTTCTCAAGTTAGAAGTATAACTTGGAGAAGATGGAATATGTGATAAAGCAGCAATGGTATGGAAATGATCACAGGGAAGGCACCCTAAACCAGCACTTGCTTTCACTGTTTCCTGTTTTCTCTGTTACCAAAGGGAACAGACATTTTTTTTTACCTCCTCTCCATTTTTTCCCACGGTGCTGTGCATTATACTGTCTATAGGACAACAAATTTGAGGGGCAGAAAAAGACTTAAATCTAATTAACTTTTAGAAAATAGTTATACAAATTCCTTAAATCAAACAATTTCCTTTGATTTTTAGATATATGTTCATAACCAAAGTGACATTATTACAATTACTAGCTCTATCTCTGCAAAACCAATAAATTATAATTCAAACTGCTTACAAAAAATGCATTGGTAGATGACCTGTGATGTTCACTCTAGTGAATATGGCTCCAGAATTCATAATTTTGGACTAGAAAATGTTTCCTTCTGACACCATATTTAACTGAAGAAGTTAAGGAGCTATAATGTCATGGATGTTGACATAAGTATAAAAAAAAAAAAGAAAAACTAACCTAGGAAACAAGTTATCTGACATTTAATGGTGAACCTGTAGCGTGAAAGGCTGAAGATGTTAAGACCATTGCCGATAATGGAAGACTAGCAAACATAAGGACTAGCCTATGAGCTACAGCTTTTAAGCATAGAGCAAAATAAATCTCTGATTTGAAACCTTTAATCCCTAACCCCTTTGCATCTTGCAAAAGGAGCTGCTTATTGGATGTTTTGAGTCTCTACTCATTAGGCCAACATGCTAGCATATCGTGTCTGATTCACAAATTTGGATTCACTGACTAACTAAAATGTACTTTTCAACATAAGGATGCTTGATTCTGCTTGCATGTTACTAACTTCCTTTAAGCTTTGTTACAACCACGGTGAGAAACATTCCCACTTTTTAATGCAGTCTTATGATTTCCTGTACCGATGACATAGCTCTGTGTTCCATTCTCATTGCATATGCAATGGAACAACTGTTAGCCAAATTACATTTCATGTGCAGCCATTTTGAATATATTGGCCAAAACAAAATGAGAAAGTACCATTAATTGTTTTCATCACGCATTGTCAGGTTTCTTCCAATTACTTCACTAATAACCCATTATGCCAATAATACTATTCTAATGATAAAAGGTGAACTTTATGAATTGCAAAGGAAAAAATGAAAAATTGTCAAGAAAACAAACAATTACAAAAAGACTGAGTATAGGGAAGGAAATAAAGCACCATATAAATAATGGTCATATAATATTTTCTCTTTGATAGCCTGAATTACTGCTCTTCCTTCACTCATAAAATGTTCTCTCCAGTTTTGTTCCTTCATACAGAATATCCTAACAGTCTGTTTATGGAAGAAATAACTCAGCTGACATCGTAACTGCCGACTTCTTCTAAAAATGTCTATAAAGCACATATTTGCATAACTCTGCATGTTTTCAGGTGCAAAACATTACAGCTTCTGAATCAAAAAAACACCTAACAAATGCTTAAGACCATCCTTACCTAAGACAATGCCTTCACTGAGTTTGAAATATAAGCACAAGCTGATGGTTTTATAAATTGAAGCATCAAGCATGCACTTTTTCCATGTAACAAATACAAATGCAAATAAAAAACTAGGATACTTTCTTATTGTCATAACTTGTGCTCCCATCGTGTCAAAATGCCTCATTGAACTGAGGAGCCTGTTGCTACAGATAATATGCAGATGAACTAAGAAGCAGGCATATCTCACGTCTGCTTAAGCAAAGCAGACCATACAGAAATAGCTGCATGGAAGCATTAAGTAATTTACCAGCATGACAATGAGAAACTAAGCTTAAAATGGTGAGTTACGTGATGAGAAAACTGCCGAAGTTTTAAGTCCTGTACCTTAGATCTGACTAGATAGATGCTTTTGCTTTCCAATTTCCAGAATTTCCTCTGCTTTTATCTGTTTTTCTCATGCAGCACACACCAACATCGAAAACAATGGCTCTATTCTGGTCAACAAGAACATTTAAAGACTTGCTGTACAGGTAAAGTGTTTCATCAAAGGATGCATTTTTTTATTATAAATGGTTGGAACAGTTCATTGAGTCACATTAAGACCAGTAAGAATTGTGAACTCAGTTTTGTTAAGTTTTTCAAATGAAAGACTAACAGTGTGGTACCCAGACTCTTTTACAGAGAATAAATTTATTGCCTTTCAGTAGTATCACCACAACTAGGGAAAAGACTCTCACTATTGGAAGGTACTTAATACCCACTTCCAGAAAACAAGCTTATTCAAGGTAAGTCAAAATCTGACACCTTACAAATATTTTTTTAAATCTCATTCAAACTACATCTGTGTCTTTAAACCCAAAACTGGCATTAAAAATTCCGATTGCTTCATAGAACACCAAAAGATGCTTGACCAAACTCATGTGAGAGCTATGTTTTGCACACTAAAGTACAGAAAATCTGGAGTGGCTCCTTTCCAGTGAAACAATGTGTGTTAGGATTTATTAGTCAGTCGTCTTTTGCTAATCTACTGTCTAGGACATTATACAGTATATATTTTTAAATAGGTGAGGGAGGCGTTAGCTACACAATGAACATCGTAGCTAACAAAATAATTCATGGACTACTTTGGAAAAAATAGATGATTTCCAGCAGAGGAAGAGAGTTAGCAAAATATTTTGTGCAAGCACCCATTAATTGAAAAAATGCAAATGTTTGGTTAGAAAACAGTCTTACACAGCTCGAAAAGTGTGAACAGTATTGTCACACAATACAGGTTGAGCATTTGGCTTGACATCAAAACAATTAATCAGAAGGTTGGTGGTGTCTTTATTTCTATTCAGGACATCTTTCCTTCTGTTTCCAGGACCATGCAGAGAGGCAGGTACAGTGCAAAGGAAATAGGAATAGCTCAGTCTGCTCTTCGCTGTCTTAGTCGGTATTTGGTGTGCCATTACCTTATACTAGAAAGCAAAACAAAACAGGAAATTTTGCAAGATTATTTCATAGCTAAAGGAACGGCTAACAGTTACAAGCTGTACATCAGCTCTGCTTGCTCATATTGCAGATGTATCAATAGTTTCAGGCATACTAGGTTCCCTTATTATTTCTTTGTACTATAATATGGGATAGATATCCCAATGGTCAGTATTCCCTGCACTGACAAATTATATGATAGTCTTAATATAAATACATGACGAATGACAAGAGGTGATAGAAATCCATATGCTACCCAGAGGATAATGTATCTGCATTTCCTGAATAGCCTCAGTGTTCCATTATGGCAGAGATTACATGGAACTAGAATTTAACCTGCCTGGCAGCAATCCCAAATGAGGGACTTGGCAAAAATGTGAGTGTTAGAAATAAGAAATTATGCTTACACATGTTTGTACTCAGTGGACAAAAGAACTTACAGTATGTAATATATATGCTTTTAAAATTATTCATTCATTAAGGTGTATGGTAGTGATGATACATTTTCAGGGAACTGTTCAATGGCTGCCTATTTCCCACAAATCACCAGATACACTCTAGCTGACATTTTCCACTTCAACTTATTTTTTTTCCTTTTTGTTCCTGCCAGTTCCTGACACACTCCTCTTTCTGATGCCTATTTACTATTCCTCTTCTTCCCATAAGTTCTTTTCGGCTTTTATTTCTACTGTTATACAAGTATTAGAGGTGAAAAGATGCTAGAAGTATTTGATGTCTGTGCTCAGATTCCTGATTCCTCAATTGCATGACAGAGGTTGCAAGTAGGAGGGAAATCATAAACATACTTACCTTTACACCTTTCAGAACATCGTGGGAGATTACATTCCTTTCTGAAATTATTTTTTCCAGATATGATCCCTACAAATTGAATTCTGCTTTTGGGAAACACAAACACTTGGCAGTTTTAATTCTTATAATTCAGTTATCTCTTGGGTTAGCCACCCATCAAGGGAAGCTGCACAAAAACACTTGTGCCTATATTCCAGTCTGTTCTTACACTTTATGGCACAACTGTTGAAATTTACCAACTAAAGATAAAATTTGGCTAATTCACAAAGAAGATGAAATATGAACCATCTTCAGAAAATGAAAGTTATCTCCTTCCCAGAGGAAACTGTAAAAAAACAGAAATTATTTGATTTTCTGTAAACTATATCTAGATTCTTTCAAACCTATGTCTTCACTACTGTCTTTATAGTCTCATGTACAACCCTAACAATGTCAGTCCATGTTATTTCTGGACTTTTGATATCATGAACGTTTAGAAAGACATTTGTAATATACTGTCGGCCTTCTACCTAATCTTGTCAAGCAAGCAACTCTAGCATCTCTATATCCTTTGTTAAAAAAGCATTGTTACTATATTTATGATTAACGTTAAGAAGCAAAACTAGTTAAATAAAGGGACTGGTTGAAGTACAACCAGGTTTCTGTCCTGTAAAAACATTCAGTACAGGAAAAAATGGAGACCACACCTGAAGAACAAACACCTGCTTAAATCTGGAGGAGTTAATAATTTTGAGATTATTCTACAGGTTAAATGAGGCTTGATATGAACTCCAGCTATAGATGACAGTATATCAGAAGGCAAAAATTGAATCGCACCTGCAGGGAGTAAAAGGGCCTTTCCCTCTCCATATCATGCAAGTATTGGAGCACAACCCATGGGGGAATTTCCACCCACAGTATGGAGTTTCACATGGCTTCTTGCCCCTTGGATAATTGATTATTAATGTGAAACTATGGAAGGAAGCCAATGAGAAGGTCCAGCAGAAGTAACCAGAGCAGATAATTTTTTTAGCTAAAAGTATGGTTAGTTGATTAGTCCAAACTTGTGCTTCCCCTATAGCAGTTTCATCTCAGACTTTCTTGACACCAATATCAGTTATCCTTTTATTCATTTCTGCATGTTTCTAGTGCTCCGGACAGAGGTACAGGGGCATTTTGGAGGGAGAGGAAGGAAGTGTGCAGCCATGAGGCTGCTTCCCAGTGTCGGCATCAAAAGTATTCACAGCACTGCGAAGTGCTAACAAGGTCACCATCGCCACATTAGACCTAATCCACCAGTAAACATGCTAAAACCTCCCTCCTTATTTTCAGCAAGAAATTATGGAACTACTGTAACGTTTGCTGCCATCACATTGTTCACACTACTCTTTTATGTTATGCCTCATCATTCACCCTGTTGATTCAGATTATATGCTCTCTAGAGCTGGGACCATCTGGTATTCTCTGTTTGTAAAAAGCCTAGCACAATAAGGTCTTGTTCTGGGTTGACACACAGTCATAACAAAAACAACCAATAATAAATAGATACTTTTATCTCATCAGTTGATATGGGGGTTTTATTCTCAGTGGACATTTTACTGTAATATAAATATTCAAAAGAAAAGGGAAAATGAAAAGACAAGAATATCCTTTAGGTATGAGGATCAAATGCAGGTTTCCCTCAACCGATTCACCTTTTATCCTGTCCATTCTCCTATTGCATTTGTGTTTATGCAATAAATAACAGTTTTCATATACAGGCTGGACTAAACCTGATATGAGTTTATTTCCTCCATTTTTACATACAAAACCAAGACCTACCTAAAACACATAGAACCCATACTGAAAAAATACAGTGATGAGAGTAATTAATTACAGCATAGGGTTAGACAATAATATAATTTTACTAATTACTTACAGCTTGGGGCCCATTTTTTCAGCGCAGAGGACAACAGCATGCATTTAATCCCCATAATAACAATAATGGGATACATCATTAACCCTATTTTATTCTTTCTTAATTTTTATAATACCAATAACAAAGGTCATTAACCTCTGTTCTGTTTAACATCTAATCAGCCATTTTAGTTGAATAAATATAATAGAAAACATTAAATATCATTTTGTTTAGCTAGATTTCCTCTCAGGAGGGGAATTCTTCCTAATGTTATATTAATACCAGTTTACTCAACAAGTGTGAAAACATTGGTGATAACATGGAAAAAGATCCATTGCAACATGCAGTCTTTAAACAAATCTGTTTAATCTTCATTAGTTAATAAACAGGTTTTTTAAAAAGGTAAGTTTTGTGTTAAAATGTGTATTGATTAGTCAATAAATTTTCCTTTTGATCATTCTGTTACCTTCTGGACTTCAAACATTGCTTAGATTTGGGTATTTAGATTTAAAGTTTTGGTTCAGTCCTGTATTTACCTTTTCACTAGGAAGATAGGAATAAAATCCACCTCTGTTAGTAAAGGTAAGCTGAGTTAAGAAGAAGAAAAGGAAAAATAATATATTACTGCTCAGAAGAATCCATTTTGCATTATTGTCTCTAGGAGCAATGCAGTAATACAAGTAAGCTATATAACCAATATTTTGAATCTCCATTTCTAATGACTTAGATAAAATAACAAAACAATGATATATTAGTGAGCAAGATGTATAGCTTTTAATTGTAAGCTTGGCTACATAAATATGTTTCTTTACTCATTTATAATGGACACATTAAGACCTTACTTCTTAATGATAACATAGTAAGCCCTTTCTTCTTTAGGTGAGTAACCACAAGAGAGTAGGAAAACGTAAGCTAAAACAGGGATGAAATTATGTAAATTTTGGAAATTACCAACAGAATTGTACTAAAAAAAGATTAGAGGAGTTCTGAAGATTACTGATTAAACTGGTGGACCCGAAGTCTTTCCTTGTATTTATTTATTTATGCATGACAGAACATCTGTTGCAAGACAGATCATCTGTTAGAATGATGTCATGTACAGATCGATAATTGGATGATTAGAAGAGAGCATCTGTGAAGCCTACACATTTAATAAAGGGTTATGGGATATTACTTATTCAGAAATGATCCAACAGGAATATGTAACCATTCGTCATTTCAAAGCATCATTTTAAGTTCCCAAATCTTAGATGTTTGGGAACATCCTGATGTTAAAATCCTATTTGATTTTTGATGAAAATCTGTTGGGTCTGTATGCATTACCTCTCTGCTTTAAATTAAATATATTGATTTTCTCACACTGCTTTAGAACTCCTGTAGTATTCATTCTGTACTAGGCAGTACCAGTCTCTTCCCCACAAACCAAGCATCCAGAAAGTCAGAAACAGTTATAAGAAGTCACAATTAGAGCAGAATAAAAAAAAGCATCAGGGGTTACAAACTCAATATTTTGAGCTACTTTCTGCTGTACTTAAGAATGCTAAAGGCAGAACCTAGGTCTGAGTTACGTAATGAATCATGAAATAAAGATTTGCCTATTTGTCTGTGTTTCTTGAATATAAGAGGATTTGAAACTAATTTCAGCCTTACTTTGAAATACTTTCACTGCAACTCATGTGCATATTCTAAACAATTTAAAGTAAGGTTTTAGAGTAGGAAGTATGTTTTCAATTATATCAATGTAAGAAGGCACTACTTTAATTAGATCTCATCAGGACAGCTGATTAGTAAGTCTGTCACAAACGTTTGAACTGTTACAAATCTTAAGAGAAAGAAGACAGAGGAAAGATATCCTTTCTAACTCAAAGATACTATTTAGATGAAACTGCCATTCAAAAATGCCATTCTGCTGCCACTGAAGAATGAGTGGAGAGGAGAGGAGGAGGCTCAGGGGGGACCTTACTGCTCTCTACACCTCCCTGCCAGGAGGACGTAGGCAGCTGGGGGTCAGTCTCTTCTCCTAGACAACAAGGAACAAGATAAGACGAAATGGACTCAAGTTACGCCAGAAGAGGTTTAGACTGGATATTAGGAAAAATTTCTTCACTTAAAGTGTTATTAAGCATTGGAATAGGCTGCCCAGGGAGGTGGTGGGATCATCATCCCCGGAGGTGTCTAAAAAAACACGTAGCTGTGGTGTTTAGCAACATGGCTTAGTGGTAGACTTGGCAGTGCTGGGTTAATGGTTGGACTTGATGATCTCAAAGGTCTTTTCCAACCTAAATGATTCTATGATTCTAAGAGTTCGGTTCAAGATGATACTGCTATGCCCTTTCATTATGTTAAAAATCCTCTACTGCAAATCCTTGGTCTAATATGTTTTCCCAATCAAGCATGAAATCTGCCTTCTTACCTTCACTAAACAATTGAAAATACACAAGGCATTCTTCAAAATTGGCATGATTATTAAGAAGATATTTATTTAGTAAGAATGAGGAATTAGAACTTCCAGTGTATTTCTAAAACCTGAATAGCATGAGCAATATCTATTTTTCCTGTGGATGGGATTCTCTCAACTGTAGATGTCCATATTTGCATGGAAAATGGACATTGCAGCTTTTCTGAAGCTCTACCAATTGATTCTTAATTATTTTAAACAAACACTTTTACAGGGAAGAAGAATTGTTCTGCTGCTGCTTTACCTATAGTATAATTTATCCCCATGTAAGGAGACAAGCAACTCAGAATTCATCAAACACCTGGAAAATAATTTTACGTTACTACTACACTGAGCCAAATATGAGCTGCTTCATAAATGGGAGGTTCTAAAGGTTCTTGGTTTTCTTAATTTTAAGGGAAAATCATGCAAATCTCAGGCGATAAATTTATGTACAGCTATGCATTCTGTGATATCCATTCTCCACTCTCCTGCTAATCCACACAACAACCGCACTGGAAGAAAAAATCAAGCTACAATAAGGCTAAAAGACAGTTGTGTACCTTGCCTCTCTCCTTCTGCTTTCCTTTTCTTAAATCTGTGAGAACTGCAATTTTTCTTGTGTGTTTTGGCTTTCTGAACAGCTTGTGAGAAAAAACTAAACAGCATTTGTATTACAGATTATTAAACTACTTGTAAAGAAAATGTTCAATTCATATTTTATCAGAAGAAATGCAGGAACAAGAGTTCTTGCTGAATAAGATGAACGAAGAGAAGGTAAGCCTCAAATGTCTTGTAAGAATCCAAGTATTATGGGTTTAGTTGCTGGGTTGAGATTTCTTTTTTTTTTTTTTTTTTTTGGGGGGGGGGGGGTTGTTGATGATTCAGCATTCTTCTGTAACACCATACTCCCTAACCCTGGAATTATAAGAGAAGATTATGAACACCTGTCTCATTGAAGAGTGGTTTGGAATGCTCTGTTTATATTGTATTTCAAAGAAAAAGGGAAGGATTAAGAGTGGGCTGTGATTTAAGACAACCCCAATCTCTATCCATCAATGTTATTCATTATTAACATGACAACCCAAAGGCAACAAAGCCTTTACAATTGGTATCATTTAATTAATCTCTTTCTCTTGTAAAAATATCTCTTGCAAGATTTTTCCTGAAAAGTAGAATTTATTAAAAAAAGGAAATTCCAAGTGTTCCTTAAGCTACAATGCTGTCAGAAAGAGAGAATGAAATGTAGACTTTACGTATGCACGAAATAGAAAATCCTTCCAATAATAATAATAATAAAAACAAATAGAAGAAAAAGCATGATGTAAAAAGTATTTTAGAAATAACCATGTAAAACATCAACTTTTATAACAAAATGATTGTTATAACAATGTGATTGATCCTCAGTACTCAGGATCACACCTAAAATTATTTGTACATTAAATTATGCAGTGTACCCAAAAAAAGGGAATAATTAAGCATGAAGAGAACCTGTCTAAATATTTTTTTGAATGAACCAGTACTCCTTAGTTTAGTTAATAAATGGGATACGTATCTCTGCACTTGGAAGCAGTAACTGTTCTTGCTCTTCACCTAGGAAGTATTGCTATTTGGATCAGTTCTCAAGCTAAAAAGACAGTAAAGTGGGTATGCCTATACGCCAAGTGTAATTTGCTTTGTTTACACATAACCATCTGTCCAGGAACAGAGATGCACACATAGCACTTAGACTATTTTTTAAGAGGAATTATAAGATGACATAAATGGCCAGTTTCTCAACAGCCAGTTTCGACATCCGGATCAAACCCAAATTCTTGCATGAGTCTGTAAAAGATACTGCACAAAGACTTAGTACTACATAGCATTTCATCACAATCCTGTTTGCTCAATTATTTTGAAATTATGTGTAGCAGTGACAAAACTTACTTTATACTGCCCAAGAAGTCTGGATTGGAATTAAGTGTGCTTTGCTTCTTTATCTACATTACTCCACTCAATAAGCCATATTCTGTGTAAAGAATGCTTGTTTCTGCCTCTGCATTTCCATTCCTTTACCTGGATTTGCTCTTTATACACAGAACAAAGCTGACAAACGAGTGCAATTAGATTGCCTATACAGCACAAAAACTGTAGCCCTGGTTCCTAAAATAAGGGCAAATGAAAGGCAAGCAACACCTCTGCGTGACCTTCCTGTTGCAGAATAAAATACAAAATACTAAGAAAACTATATGCATCAATTATAGAAGATTTGGGAACGTTATGCAGCATCAACAGTTCATGTTTATTTTAATGGGTGTAAGTTTCATATTTAACAGCAAATTTAGAAAAATATATTCATAGTGATAAAGAAAAGAGTTTGTAAAAAAATGAACTAGTGTTAGCAAAAATTGGCTGCTTTGATAAATGATTGCATACGTGCTGAGGAGGGGAAAACACTGAAAATGAATGGACACAAGTAGGGGAGTCACAGTGATAGAAGATGCAGTAAACACCATTATCAGCAACTGCTGAAATAACTTGTAGCAAAGGCAAGAGTAGAGTTTTAGGGTTTATTATAAGCAGTATTACTATTATTATTGTTGTTCGATAGAATAATATAAACAAAAGATACCATACATTTTAAATCTGTGAAAATAGTATAAACCTAGCTGCCTGTTTACACAGAAGAAATAAAATGCTTCTTGGACTTTTTTTGTACAGTTTCTGTAAGATCGTAAGTATGTAATCAGGTATTTTCAATGTGATATGTTATTTGCTTACTCTCTTATTAAATTCTTAGCTTAGCAACTTGAGCATTTGGCCTGAACAAACAACTACTGAGGCTTAGTATTTTCTTTGTGGGTGATAAATTCCTTTCCATGTATTTCAGTAGGACAACCTATCATGCATACCTTAGAAAGGATCACTTTCCAGAGCTCAGTATAAAATTATTCACTTTCTTCAAAAATCTACATAGATTTATAAATCTGCTTGCCTATAATTCAATCTTTTTGTACTATGTAATTTTTTAAATCTTTATACACAAAACTATGTTGTGACATTCATTCTTTTCATGGTAGATTATCTTTTTCATGCATAATACTAATCCTCCAGATCAGCTTGTCTTCCACCTCTGCCCTTTAAGAATGAAAACAGTCCATAGTGCATAGTATCTTCTCAAGTGAAGACCTGTTATTTGTAATTTCACTAATGCATAGGGAGTAAAATAGGAAGTTCACTGTCTTTTTTGTCTGTGGAAGTTTACTATATATGTTACATTTGTAATTTTGTCTGTAAGTGAATTATCATACAATAATTTTCTTTGTATTTCCTATTTACTTCATCACAGTTGTATTCTTACCTTAAGCAGATTGCAGACAGCTAGGATGCATTTTATAGTACTGAATTTTTCTTTAAATTAATGAACTGGGAAAATTACTCTTGACTTGAACTAAAAAATGAAAACTCATTAAATTCTCCTGGGTAAATTTGCTAAGGTTGCTCCAAAACTTGATTTATTTGGGGGAGATAGTAAAAAAACCTACCTAAGAATTATTATATTGCATTTCCCAAAAGACAGATTAGAGTTATTTTCTAAAAAAATTATTTTATCATTATTCTAATCTATTATTATTTAAAATTTTATTAATATTATTTTATTTACAAAAATGACTACTATAAAAATAAATATTATATATATGAATTTTATGAAATAAAATAAAATTTCCTAGAAATTGTGTGGGTATTCTTCAAGTTTCCCATCAGTAACCTGCATTAGTTCAGTACCATCCAACAATGTGGACAGAGATTGAGATCTACCTCATTATTGTATCCAGAAATAAAGTGTACAGAAATGGAAAAGTTTCTTAATTAATAAGAAGTTATAGGGGTTGAAATGAAGATGTGGCAAACGAAAATATTTCTTTGTTCTTTGTAGGAAATCAAACACAAATGCCTCATTTATAAAGCAGATAGTAAATACTGTTCATTAGAAAAGTTTTAAGATGCAAGTGTGTAACTCCAAGGACTTGGAATTATGAAATAATCTTAACACTACCACTGTAGATCATCTTTTCCTCTAATCCTTACAGTTAGATGACTGTTTCATATTACAGAAAAAGATATACTCATTACTTAGTACTTCCTTCCTTACTCTTTTTTCATCATTCTGCTCCTGAAATAACAGATAAGCAATTGTCAATTAACAATAGGTCATGGGGAGTTCTTTCAAATCTTGCACAAAGTCCTAAATAGATAAAAATAACACAAATAACTCCTTTTACATTGAATTGCTATAGATAATGACCTAAATAGCACATGTGCAAGTAATTTCAGTATTTTATACTTTTAGCTCTTTATAGATGCGCCCTTTGGGCGCAATCCAGCAAAGATTTGCACATATGCTCAAGTTTATGCATTCCGAGTAGTCCCAAGGCTTTTGTTTGTACTGTTTGTACAAATGCCACATGATTGTTCTCTTTCATGTGATACCTTTAAGAAAAAAGAGAAGGAAGGAAAGGAAAGGAAAGAAGAGGCTCACTTAATCTTGGTCTATAGAGTCCATACTAGTTTGAAACCTCTGACACTCATAGTTAGTCAAGTTTAATTTTTTTTAATTGTTAGAAGAAAATGATAACCTTTTTATGTCTAATTATAGGAAAGATCAAACAGACTTGATTTTGATGAATTTTCCGGGTCTTATTCAAACTAATTTAATTAACTGCAGTATTTACCTAGCAACTTTATGAGAACACACTTCATGGGAGATTTCTTGTGGTCCTTGAGCCAGTGTACATACAAGAGTGCAGGATCAGCCCTTTTAATTTTACCTTGGCCCTTGACTCTCAGAAAACCAAGCAGAACCAGGAAGTGCAGAGGAACAAGAAAATAGGAAATATTTTTGTAAGCTTTTGACAAGTTCACTTCTCTTTTGGTTTGAATTCTGGGCAATGGTTCAGATCACCTCTTATTTTAGCCAAATCTGGAGGCCAAACCTCATGGTTCTGTTCAACCTCTGCCCTTTCTTCCTGTCCCACAGTCCCAAATTCACACACTACCTGTGAATCTATTTTGACAGCTGTATTTTCCCAACAGGAAAATACTTTACACATACATTGTAATTTCAAAGTCAGTACACGCAGCCCCCTCTCTTACCTCGGTATGCCTCCCTTTCCATGCACTTACGCTTGTACAGGCTAAACCTAGGAAAAGTTCTGACCCCTCAACTCATCAGTTTATTCCCTTTTGAATTCCACGCAGAACATACACACATAAGTGTAGAAACAAACTGAAGACAAATATTTGTATGTTGCTTAAGCTTTTAATATATTGCTGAGTGCATCTTGGAGTCAGGGAAAGGAAGTTAAAAAAAAATAGGCTTTTCCTTTTGGAAATCTCTTCCAAGGATTTTAGACAGCTTTTGGTGTAAAATAAAAAGATGTTATTACAAAAGTGGTGGGAAGTGAGCAGGGATTTTAATTTACTTTCATGTTGTTTCCCCACTAAGTTCAATCTAAGGTGAAACATCGTGTTGATGTCAAATTTTGCTTCAAGCAAAACAATAGAGGAGCTCTAAAATTAATGTAGGTGTCCAGTCAGAGGCCTTATACAGCCATTAACGGCAGTGCCAGCTTGAGATAATGCATTATAAGCATGAAAAATTCAACAGTAATTGCTGTGTTCTGATCTCGCTCCCTTTTTCTTACTTTGTTTTCTACAGAATCTGCTGCACATTCCCAAACTGGTCTTTCTGCTAGTTTACCCCACAGAAATGCACTGGATCTGGATCATTATGACTAATGAAATTGCTGAGAAGCGATTTTTTTTGTCAAAATATAATGCCACTCTAGAACTTTCAGCACACATTAGGAATGTGTAACAAGGACTTATGGTTGCCTGAGGCATAACTTTCATTCAGCATCTCCATCTTTAGCCACCCAGTTCAATGCACTATTGTAAGATGAGCTGAATACTGAAATTCAGTGCTACTGAGAGATGAATGCCATTTTATAGCTTTATATTGTAAAATTGTTACATCTTTTGTTATCATCCATTGGCTTGCAAAAAAAAGAAAATGTCTCTAAGCCCATTTAGAACATAAAAACAAATCATAACAGCACTAAGGCACGGATTGCTGAGTTAAAATGAGCTGTTGTTCATGCTGTTCTCCAAATTCCACTGTAAATTTGCTACCCACATGTTATGGTTTAAGATTCAAACCCGTGGACACAATTACGGTTGACCAGTAGGCTTTTTATCTGACAAATGACTTGGCTGACTTAGAAATCAGATCTCATAGCCTCAAGAGGACAACATGCTCTTATCCATGAGCTTTCAGCTCTTGGATATTTCACATACAGTTTTCACAAAAGAAACACCTGAGGTGTATCAATGCTTCATGTAATGAAATCTTTCATAAGAGCAAGAAAAATATAACTCTTTTATTCTGAACAGAGGTGTACATAAAAACCCATTTAATTTCAAGTCAATAGGTTTACTTCACATCAGCACTTATGGGATTAAAGACAGGAATAGTTTGGCTTCCCTGAATGTATTGTTATCATTATCAATTCCTGCAGTCTCACAATAAGTTTTCAATAAATTTAAGATTAACTATTATTTTCTCACCTATAAATAAAATATAATCATCTTAAAAATCAATGAAGGGAAAACCATCAGATCCATTAACCTGACTAAGAATTCCTTCAGGCCAATAATATGAACTGCAGTGCAGTGGATCTTTCATTTTATTGAGCTATATCTCTTCGTATGGCAACTAGCAGGGAAAAAATCAAATCTAAAATCAAAGACAAAGGTTTTTTGTTCTGGAAACCAGGGAGGTAGGGGCTGAATATTCTATGCCTGGGGTTAATTTTTTTTAACCTTAATTTGCAATCAGATACAATAAAAAAAAAAAGTATTGCCCCTGGAAGGAAGCAGCTTTATTACCATCCCAACTACTTTCTGCACTTTTTATCACTTCTGAATCCTTTGTTTTTGAATTCACCTCCATAACCTTGCAACATTATAAACACGTTTACTTGTCTTTGCTGACTGTCAACCAATACCATCTGCTCTTTGGAGCCTTAAAAATAGTAACCCATATATGGGTCAAAACTGTAGTCTCTAGATAACCATGCAGCAGATCCAGGTGATTCATTTTTCTACAATCTTTATCTTACCCAGGAGCAGACTTTTCTTATGTCTCTCCCTAGCGAAAGTTCCTCATAAAATGTGAAATTAACAAAAATGCAATCTTACAAAAATACAATATTTCATAGACGACCCATGTCAACTAACAGAAGGGGTTGTTAGTCAGCTGCCTTGTTTGAACTTGATCCAAAGGCATTTCTACTCTCATAAACAGAAGTAGTTCAAGCCATAAAACTGTGAAACTGGGACAAACCAACAGGGTTCTTTTTGCCATAAAAGAAATGAAAAATAGTAGCATTAGCTTCTGCTTTCAGTACGTCTTGGCAGTGTTACTTCCCTTAAATACCACTATTCCTGCCTGCGAGCTGGGTTTCTACTTATACTCCCCTTTGTGACCCACACATTCAAGATGCTTCAGCCTAAACCGTACAGGATAGTTTGATGAGCTAAATGACAACATGATAATATCATATGCCATAGTGATCTATGTCAAACTCAGACTACATGGAAAACACCAGTGTTAAAAAGGTTAGTAAAATTATACAAGCGAGCACTGATTTCAGCTTTGACTTGGTATGCAGAAATAGCATATACATATAGACTATGATAGTCCCTTATACATTTTTAAAGAAGGCCAACTGCAGAGAATGGATAACATTTGCTTAATAATTGAAAAAGACCTTATTTTGTGCTGTTCTTATCATGCCATGTGTCAGAGAGGCCTTGTTTACAGCACACTATTCAAATTCTACTTTAAAGATGAAATTGCTTGCTTTACTATTAGCTTATTAGTATAATCTCTAATCATTTTCAGTTTTTTTCCTCCACAATAGAGAAGGAGAATAAGCCCATTTTACAAATAGAACTGAGCAACACAAAAATATGCAATAATTTGAAGTACTAGGACCTGATTTTTTCAAAATATTCAGCATGTGACAGAACCTGATAGATCCAAAGCACAGCCTTCATGTACTGCATTTTTGACAGTCAGTTTCAAAGGTTTCAAAATAAACGTCAAAAAATTGGGCATAGCCATTAGCAAAAAAACCCACAAACCAACTCTGCTGGTCTGTTTTAAATAGTTTGTAAAACAGCCTAGTGCTTGTGTGTATTAAAGTCAGTATTAAACTCTAAATCTCTATAGCAGCATCAAATTGCCTTGACAACAGAAACTATCTTTTATTTATGAGCTATCCTGACTCAATAATTATATGATTTTCTACTTATGAACAGGTGAATCAAGGCTCCTACAAACAATTGTATTCTTCACTGCATAGCCTTACTTCTTTCACACAACAGATCCATTCTAGGCACTGAAGAGCCACGATTTGGTGGAATAATCTGTAATTAAAGGTATGTAACAGTACTTAAGTGAAGCTCATCTATGCAATCTAATCTGTCATTTCTTAACTTCTGGGTGCATTATACTGCACTCTTATTTCTGTCATTTAACCCTTTCATATGTAATTTCCCACTTTTTTTTTTTTTCAAGAGTTGTTAGCATAGTTCAAATCTTTAGAATTGCCATATGTGCCAGCTAACAGAGTAGTGGGTGTTATGATAGGTTAACATCTCTCATACAAAACAGCAATAGAAAGAAGTGTTTTTCAGAGATATTTGATAAAAGCAGAAATATGTTATGACTAAGGAACAATGAGTTCCACTCCCCTAGGGAACAGAAAGTTCCAGTGCAGTGGCTCTCCACTGCTGATATACATGTCACTGGTGATCTATCCAGGCTCTGAATAAACTCCATTACATTGTTTTAAAAATATTTTTATAAAATGCACACACACACAGACACACATAAGCAAGTCTACAACCAGAGAAACTTACAAACTTGGTGAAAATAGTTACCATGCTTTCCACCACACTATGAAAGAATAAGCAAGTATTACATTAGTACAACAATAGTACCACTTTCTTGAGGATATCCCTGAGACTTATAGGAAAACATTACAGAGCTCATTACAGTAAGCTAAGGCATGCTGTATGAATTCTTTCCTAATGAACGCGTGAAAATACATTTTGGTATTTTTCCTGGACACACTGGAAAACTACAAGAGGGAACTGGAGGCCCAGTAATTTGCTGATGGGTCTGATTTTAGCCCACACTGCAGCACTTGTTTCATCTTAAATTTTTTTTTTTTAATTTCTCTGCCATACTGCCTCCTAAAAGGGCACCTAGTGTACTACAGAAATCAAACTATAGTTCACAAAATGCTAGTTTGTTCTGTATCAAACAAAGCAAAGCTCTCACTATTTAAGGCTTAAATAAGAAAAGTACTGCTCTCATTTGTACAGTTTATTTTTTTTCATCTGGATCTGAAAGTGCCATATTATAGAACTATTTGCCCCACAACACCAATGCAATGACAATCTAGTTCATTCAAATCAATTATTGAAATTATTCTGGATTCATACTGACATGACTGAAAGCAGATGTGGCTCCTTATTCCAAAGGATAGCTTCTGGTTTATTCTTTACTCATTAAACTGGTCATTCATATACTGTTTGACTAACATGATCTTGTTTTCTGTCCATCCCTCTACAACTCTAAGAGGGCTTTCAAGATTAGTGTTAGAGTTTGCATCTCACTGTTCACGTTTTCTTTGCTATAACTGCTCTATCCTATTTAATTTGTGCTCCTAAATGTGATGAAGCTGCATGGTTGTACTTAGTTAACCTTTTTCTAAGGAAAGCATGAACTTTTAAAGTGTTCAGGGTATTTCTCCACCCAAACTCATCTGATAACATACAGTTTGTAGTGGTGTCCTGCTGTTTTACCCATTACGCCAACAGAGTTGACTGAAGCTGAAAGAGGTTGAGGGACTTCCCCAAAATCACATAATAAACAGACTATCCAGATTAGAAGTTTAAAATAAAGATCCTCTTGCCTTTGGATTTGTCTCTAACCACTGGACCATATGTTTTTCTTTCTCAGCAGTGCTGAAGTAAGTTGTTTCTGGATCTTCTCTTTTTTGTTCTCTTTCTCAGGTTTTTTTTGTGGGTTTTTTTCCCCCAGAGAACAGCTAGTGAAATGAAACTATGCTGAAAGGTACTCTTTGGACTTTAAATTGTGTGTGCTGAACAGAATCAGAAGCATTTAATTTAATAGTGGCATAAAGTAAAATAAATGCCCAGTCATTAAGCAGCATGAAGAAACAAAATCACTATTTTTTTAATTCTTAACAATTCACAGTTGTTTTTAATATGTATATGATTATCTTCTTTCACACAAATTATCTATATTTAAAATATTGCAAGGCATTCTTCCTCACAAGAGGAAGGTCCTGATCCTTCAGTTGGATTTCTACAGTGATAAAGGACTGGTGACTGTTAAGGTAGAAGGCAGGGAACCAGTAGTAGATTTTAATCTGGTTTTATTTTTCATTCTGTCAAATGCTTATAGTTTTTGTTCTTAGATTAAAATTCTACTTTCTAAAACAAGATTAATTCCTGACAAGGCAAAGGTAAGCTGGCAACTTAAACTGTAATACTCATTTACAGTTATGTACTAATAGATTGAAAGGTTCTTTCTTAATAAAATTAAAATCAGTAGAAACAAACTGCTTCATTTTCTTATGTCCTACCCAATAAACTGTATTTGTTTTTACTGACAAAAATATTCAGAGATTTAACAAACTATTTTAAATCTGGTTGTAATGGGAGCTACATACAAAGAAGCTCTAAAGCAAAGTATTAGCTTGTGAAAGTACAATTGATGTAACCCTCTGCTGCCTAACAGTAAAGAAATGAAATAAAAGATCTCCATTAGTAATTATACTGAAACATCAGTTTTCTACAAAATTCCTTTCCCTCCCCTACAAGTTCAGAGACAAGCTGCAGGGAAAGATGTGATTAAATGGTGTAACACAAGGGTTTCTTCTTCCTTGGCATGCCCATGCATGTGTATTTGCAGACATGCACACAGTACTGTCTGATGCCTGTAATATAGTATAACACCTCACAGCTAATGACAGAGCTCGTCTAACATTGTTTAAATTACAGTATCAAAATCAGGAATATATATACATACAATAAATGGAATCAAAAATGTTATTTGGTTATTATTGTAGTGGATACAAGGGACGAAATTTTGATTGGACAGATAGAAAACTTAAAACTTCTTGTACTTTCAGAAGATGGGGTAAAATATTAATTCCTCTGAGTTAATCTGGAATCTTCTTTACAAACACATATGCAGATAGAGACTACGAGTTTGAACATATGTGTGCTTGTATGTATGAAGTGGAAACTGCACACCGAGGCCAGTGGGAAAGATGGAAATTGCTCAGATGTCTGAACCAAAACCTGAGGTCAGAATTTACAACAATGTATCCTTCTAGGGAGGAAAAATAAACCAAGGGAAAAAAAGAAAAACAAAACCAAAAGGCAGATCGGCTACATTAAAAAAACCAAACAAACAAACAAGCAAACAGAAATAGAATTTATACATCTAAACTGTAATCCCTACAGAAAATACCCTTTACTAGTGATTTTGTAAATACTCTTTTTCAATTAAAATACAAAAGCTTTACAGCAGGTATGTTTTGTAATGGATTGTAAATCTTTTGTAGTCAGAAAGGTTCTATAAGGATATTGAATATTCTTAGTTCCTGAGAAGTTTGAGCATCACCAAGACATGAGACCTATACTTCTATGACAGTGAACCTTAAAGTAAGTGAAAAGCAATTGGATCTTGAGCTTGATAAAAACTTAATTTCAGCCAAGATTAAGGGAGCAGCATCAAATCAGCAATCTATCATTGGAGTCACTGTTGAAGCAAGTTTGAAAACTGTTGCTGTGCAGTTGTAAATTAGGCAAATACACATGTTAACATAAAAAAAAAACCCTGTAACCATTGAGAAAATATCCTTCATATAAGTCAAAGTAGAAAAATCAGAAATATTAAAAAAAAAATCAGACAAGTACAATACTCGAAGATCAGTGCAGTTGTTCCTTGTTGTATACTTCAGGCTGCTTTGCCCACTTAGATTCTGCAGAACCCAAGGGAGGAGCTCACAGACTGCTCCCTCCAGGACTTTATAATCAACTGAATCCAAATATATTTTAGAATCAAAGTCCAATTTACTGAATTTATATTTAAATAAAACCATCGAAGCTTTGTTGCTATATTGTTTTCTTTTTGTGTGTATTTGTTTCTATCTTCTTTTCAACTTGAAAGTAGTCGGAAGAGTGAGCAGTATGACAGAGTAAGACCACTATATTTTTTCTCATGACTGGCTGTTGTGAATTATATTTTTGTGTAGACTGGTCATAACTGCATTTACTAATACTGATGATTATTATAATTTATGATAATACAATCCATGGTAAAAAACTCATGAGTAAATCATGCCTAACTTGAATTATGTCAGAATTTCCCTGAAATTTGTATCTACTTTCAGATCTTAAGTCTTTACATACACAACTCAGTCTACTGTCTACTTGATTCTTGATATCTGAAATTCTGACCATGACTAAAATACTATTCACACCACAGTGCATTAATTATGTAAGATACAAGGTTGAAGTTTATATTTTTTTCTGTTTCTTTCTCCATACGCCTTTGCATTTCTGTTTTTTTCCAGTACAGGAAAGCCATGGACCTGTTGCAGCAGGTCCAGAGAAGGCCACAAAAATGATCAGACTGGAACACCTCTCCTATAAGAGCAGGCTGAGAGAGTTGGGGTTATTTATCCTGGAGAACAGAAGGCTCCAGGAAGACCTTATTGCAGTCTTTCAATACTTAAAGGGGTCTTGTAAGAAGAATAGAGACAGTTTTTCAGTAAGCCTGTTCTGGTTTTTTGCAAAAAGATGGAAAAGATGTTGATATAAAATGAAGGTTAGGTGGTGGAAATATAGACAGGAGTGTAAACAGATGAAAAGAATGCTTGCAAACTTTGAAAAAATATAAATGCTTCAGATTTCAGGTGCTCCTTACAACTTTTTAAATTATATATATACTGTGTTTTAAGCAATTTTTTAGCTAGGGATTTTTCCTTAATTTTTTTCTTAGTTTCTAGATTAACCAGCAATATACCATGTATTGGCCTTAACAAACTGATTCATCTATTTGCAACTTCTTTTGGTGCCTGCTTCAAGCATAATGACCTCACTTAGAATATTTTAAAAATTATAAATGCTCTTTCATCAATACAGATCCAAGCTTAACTGAATTTAGGCATCTAAATACAAAACATCTCAAAAATACCTCCACTGATACAAGTAAAAAGACTTGGGAACAGAGAATATCACTAGAGTTTCCATAGAAACTTCTGTAAATCCATTCTTGAATCTTTGTTATTTGCAGTTAACAGTTGGGAAAATAGAAGAGGTACAATTTATGTCATTGCTCAGTCACTTTCATTTTACAATATGTGTTTTCTTTTCCTGAGATTGGTCAACATTTTTTAATGAGAAATACAGGTGTTCTGACACAGAGTAGTAGCAAAGTTGCTTACTTTGGCAAAGAAAAAAAGATTTAAAACTGTCTTGGGAGGTAATTTTACATCCATTTATATCAAAATATGTGCAATGATTAAAAAAAAATAAAAATTTATGGGGAAGGTAGTATAATTAAATGGATATTGAAATAACTGCAGAAGTAATATCAATGGTCTTTTAAGCTGAATACATGCTTCATTACTTCCAAAGCAGCCTTTTCAAAAAATACAGTAACATAATCATGAGTAAAACTTCATTAAATTCCTACAGAAGTACAAGTGTTTTCATCTGCTTGTTTTGCTATTACCAATGATTACATTGGTAAAAAATACAAAAATTAACGTGACCCAGATAACTTGTGTAAGACCAACTACCATTCCTCAGCCACTTATTCTTTCTTAAGGTGTCCCTATATACTACACAAATTCACCATGTCACTCATTCCTTTTACTTTATATTTTCCATGTTCAAACATTAATTCAGATTTAAAGCAATGAGAATTTTTAAAAAGTTACTTTTCAAATTAACTTCAGCAAGTAAAATTTATTTTTAATAGATTTATTTATTTATTCATTAGATATAATGCATGGATCACTATACCTCAGATAAAAATTTGGAAGGGCTTGAAATAGAAAGCTAACCTAATAATTGTTTAAAATATAAAATTAAAGTGCTCTCAGTGAAAAATAGTATTGGTTCTTCTGTTTCATTAACTAAAATAAAATATTAGGAAAAATGATAAGGAATACAAAACAGTATCTTGGCTTCACTGCAGATATGCTACACTACAGTAACCTCCTAAATTATTTGGGATAAAATAAAAGTCATTTAAAAATCCTGAATACCATTTCTTCAGGAAAATAACTCTAAAAAATGACATAAAAACCACATCCAAACTGAACAGAAGGTAACATTCAAAGACACACACCCCTGTGCAGCTATAAAGCACTGTGATATCCCTTGGGACTTTTGATCCTAAGGCTATGTTACGCGTCTTCCAGAAATACTAGTTGTAGTAGCAGTCATACAAGGAGGTATGGAACTTTTTGGTTGAGTTTTGTTAATACAGGCCAATCGAAAATCATCAAAGCTGAAGTCTAGAATTTTTGTCTGAGTACGATAACATACTGACCAAAAATTCCAGATCTTTGCTTTCTAACCATGCCAAACCTCAAATTGCATTGATTCACTTCCTATTAAATAGTATTGCATATGTTTTAATATTAGCTGAAATTGAAAAGGAAATATAATTAAGTGCTCTGGTTTTTATCGTTATTGGGCAAGCTTAATATTTAGTTCTGATATTGGATGTGAAACAGGACATTTGAAATCATCTCATTTATGCTGTTGAGATATAAGGTCTGCTTATAAAATAAGTGGTAACAGATTGTACTCTCTTCTATTTTCTTCATAATTTTATGTTGGCACATCCATGAAATATGACACAATAATTAATTAGCTTCTAGGATAAAATCAGAGCACAATTTTTCTACACTGAATGCACATGCAAAACTGCAGTTATAATATCGGCAACAGAATTCTAACAAAACGTGTCGCATTAAATAATGAAATAAACCTCAAAATTGTGTCTTAAAAGTATTTCAATTTATTACTTGCCAGGATAAAGGGATACAAGATTCATTAATAAAGCTGTTATATAATTTTACTGTTATGTATATTGACACAGGATAATTTTATCATTAACAAGATTAAGCCAAAATTTAATTTTGTAACATTTTTTATTGGCAAGAGTCTCCAAATTCTACTGCAGTACAAATTCTATCATGTGACATCCATTCAGTGAATACTCTATCATTAGTGTTCCTTTTTATCTTTTCTGTGTGCAAAACTTCATGGATGTTTATAAAACTATACTGACAAGGCATGATGGAAACAAGAAAATGTCAAATATTTGTTTCTGATGTGACACCCAGCTCTTCATGCCAGAAACAATTTCCTTCAGAGCTGCTGAAACAACGTATTACAGTCAAATAATGTCTTTGGTAAATGCTTAATAGCAATTGCAGCATTTCTTTGTGATACATTTCTGGTTCACTTGTGGAAGAACTACTATATTTATCATTTCAGGACTTGTCTGGCAGTACCATGTAAGATAAAATGGGCAGTTTCACAGGCCTGAAAGGAAAGAATAAGAACTGCTGTAATATAAAATGGTGGAATAAACAGCCCCCAACAGATTATCTTTTTTTTTTGGTGGGTTTTTGTTTGTTTGTTTCTAAGCCAAGCATTAATAACCTCTTTTCCAAATTTTTGGTACCCTTTTCAAAAACTTTAGTTGGGCAAATTGTGAATATCTCTGATTTCATTCCTCTGATTTTCTGTCTCTGAGCTCTAGCAAACTTTTGGTGTCAGTAATATTTTGAGTAAATAAGTTATATATATATATATATATATATATATATATATATATAAAACTGCCTTCCATTTGTTTTAAATATTAAGACTATAACCTTCAATGCCTTATTTATTGTTTCTAAAATTCAGATTGTCACTGAGCAGGACCAGTTCCAAAGTTTTAAATCTTACTTAAACCTTTCCACCAAACAGTTCTGCATCAGATTCTGGATTCAGAGCAATTCAGAGCAATGGTTACTGGTACATAATGAGCCATGAAAATACTTGAAGATACAAGTCTAAAAGCTGTTCCTAACTCACCCATGGAAAAAAAAAAAAAAAAAAAAAAAGGACCTCATTCTCTACATTCTAGTAGTAGTTTGTGACACTGGTGAGTCTTTTGATGTAAGTAGTATAATTCCTGATTTGTATTAATGAAAGAAAAAGAGAACAAGTTGCCTGGAACATCTACTTATTTAAAATTACTTTCTCTTTTGTTATCATATGAAATCAAGAAATGCTTTAGAAGGTGTGTGTGTGAGGGATATGGATGGGACATTTATGGGAAAATTTGAAAGATCAAGAAATATCTTCCTTTAATTAGAAAGATTGAGTTGGCTCTCATTTCACTGGTTCCCTTACTGGCACAGGAAAGCTACAAGAGTGAAGATGCTGTTAGGCTTGACCAACTCCAGTCTTGACCATGACGGATGACCCAACTATGTTGTTAGCTTTCAGTGTGGGCTATGTTGAAATTGTCATGGTACAATGTGTATCAAAGGGAAAACAGTATGGTGTTTGTGGGTGAAAATTTTGGTTTTAAAAAGATATGGAGGAAACAGATGTATTTCTTCTGTTTTATGAATTAGAATGCATACATGTATGTGCATGCCACACTGAAAAAAAGCCAACCTGAAATATTTCCATTGTGAAAGAAAAGTTAGTGAACAACAACAGTGGAACACAGTCTACTCAGAGATATGTAGATGTATCTAGGTATCTATGTAGATTTTTTCAATAAAGACAGAAAATCCTTAATGTAAAAAATTACAGTGATAAGTAACAGTATACATGTTATTACATGTGTATGTTTCATATAAAGTTTTCTAGCTGATTCAGTCTACTAGCAATAGGTGGCTTCGGCACAAACACAGGTGGTTTCTCAAAGATGCACTGTCAGCTGCGTGAATTCTGCAAGTTATTAATTTTGTAGTAGAATTCTTCCTATGTAAATCTCACACAACTACTATTTAAAACAACCCACCCCCCCCAAAAAAAATGACATTACATTGGTATTTAATTTAAAATATCAATTGATATAACCAAGGATTCAAGCTATTAGGAGTTTCCAGCAAAACAATTATTCTTCATTCTAGCAGTAGTGTTGGTCTGAAGTTTCCCCATATTTATTTCTAATTAGGTGTCCTCCTTTGCAGCAAGGAAACAAAGAAGGTTAATGTATAGGTGTAATTTAGCATACTCTTACAGCTTACTCCCCTGTAATTCCCTGGGTTTCTTTATTGCATGTCTGCATTTGTTATTTCCTCTCCCTCTTCCCACTACTGCTGAAGTTAACAGAACAGAGGCTAGTTGTCAGTCCCAGTAGTGAACCAGTCTTTGCCATATGCTTCTGTTTAAACTTTAAAGCGAATAGACAGTTTCTGCCTGGCTTAATTAAGGACCTCAGTATTCTGCTTTCCAGTGCTCTTTACTTTTTTTATATTTTTTTTTTTTTCCTGCTAGGTCAGCCATTGCAAAATTAGACAGAAAAAAACCACAGGAATGGGAACATCCCTTGAAAAAAAACTAAAATTAATTTTGCTAGAAACATTCTTAGTTTTACTGTTTTCATGTGGCAGTCATCCTCTTCATTTAAATAGCTCTTCTGAACAGCTTTCCATAAAGCCTATCAGCATTAATTCATCACACAAAGAAAGTGTTTTACTTGTGGAAACATGAAAGCAGAGGGGTGAAGGGATACATTGCATAAGGGATAAATTCACTCTCTAGTGATACAATGCAGTATGTGTCCAGACTGCATTGTTTGTTTTGCGTCAGCTCTCTACATGGGCTCACAAAAAGAGCAGTGAATGAAAGGCATAGTGCCATCCAGTGCGCCTGTTCGGACGATACAGCTCTATACCATACTCCATTAAGGGCTGTATAGCTTTTAGATGTTAAAGGCAAATTTGAAGAGTGTTTCCTTTGTGTTTATACAGGCACTCTGCAACCTATTCAAGCTCATAAAATAGCAGGAGTAACCATAGTATTATGCTTTTCTGGTACACCATTCTTGATCACAGAATTTTAAACATCATGTTTAAAGTTCTCCATTCTGCTGCCTCACAACAATCACACCTGTTTCTATACTCTTTGCAGTTGAAGTTTTCATCACCACTTGAGAACATGGATACTATTTGACCTTCCCTGAACTATCTTATTTACTTACTTCTGACCTGGAATCCACAATGATTTTCAATTCTACTAATCTAGATTTCACACAGGTGTTTCTCATTGCATTTCCATTTAAGAATATCAGCAGTGTTTTACTAACAGTGACTTTGTTCAGCCAAACAGTTTGTGACAGCTCATGCACAGAATTTTTATCTCTTTACATAAAACCCCATCAGTGGTGCCTGCTCACAAGCACACCTGGAAAAGCATATGTTTTTGATCTTTAAGTATATCTAAGCAAGCCAAATAAAAGGATAAGCTTGAATCTATGAAAGATAGCTATACACATCCAGGCTACAAGACCTCTGTTTTGAACTTTTAAAAAGTATTTATTTTTTTGAAAGTTCTTAGTGATTATAATTAAGGAAAAAAAGCCTACCACTGATATTTCTTTAAAAGAAGTACCAAAATAAAGTTCAACATCAAACTTTCTATATTAATGAGCATTTCAGAAAACCTGATTCTAGATGCTATATCAAGTGCTTTTATTGAGAAGTTTTTGGAATAACACATTATACAGAGAGTCACCAACACAAAAAAGAACAAATGTGCAAACTTCAAAGTTCATAGCTGAACTGGGTTTTTTTTCCACCATGTAATTTTAGAGTTTAACATAAACTGAGTTTTTCCACATTACTAACAGTGGTGACTAGTTCTATCCATGAAAGTGGAATCACAGAGATTGCAAAGCAAATGTAATAGGTAGTTTCCAGATTACTTCCAGGTCTTGTCAGATTCTTGCATAACAACAAAAAAAGAGGACTCTTTCCCTTTGGAGATTCCTTCTTTTGAGGTTTTTATCCTTAACCAGAAGTTATTGTTGTAATTTCCAGAATAATAGGCCAGCTGTGACCCAGTAAACCATACAACATGAATGGATGGAGTAAAAAATATGTCTAAAGTTAAGCAGCATCTGTTTCAGATAACAGTATTTAGCAGAAGTTGGGCCTATGCAAATCACTTCAGATTTTCAGGGGCTTAGAGATTTCCAGTTCAAAGCACAAATTTAAACCTGTTCTTAGAATTTTGGGGCTATATCAAATCAACAACTCCTCTATTCATCAGTTCAAATTCAAATTTTCCTGAAATTCTTTGAGATTATGCAGGTTAATGAGACTTTAAAGTACAAGACAGTAAAACTTGAAGCAGACAGCTGGTAAACCTGAAATTTATTGAGAAAACTTTGTAATTTTGCTGTTCTTGAATCTGAACCCTAACTAATTCTGCTTGAAATCATACATATTTAAAGATAATGAAATGGTGCTGTACTGGTTTTGCACGGCAGTCAACAGATTCTAAAACCCTGATGCAGCAGTATTTCAGTATCTTAAAATGTCACCTGTCTGTAATTAGCACAAGCCTCTCATGATTTTAAACATCTCTTCTTCCCCAAGTCTTGAAAGGACTGTGACTTTGAGATCAGAGCATAATTTGGTGGCCTTGTCTCCAATAAAGTCATATCAATCAAATTATTTACTCTGCTACAAGCGCTTTTTTGCCCAAGCATTTCAAAATGTTTTACAATCCTTAAAGGGTTAAGGATTGTAAGACTTGGTAAGGTGTCCCCACTTCACAAAAGAAGAAATAAAGGAAGTAGATAAGTAAGTACACTAGATTTACAGTAAGTCAGAGGAATAGGATAAAACAGAATCTAGATTTTTCCATATTTCAGTCCTCTGATTTTCAGAAAAGAAACCCTTTCAGCTTCTATGTCTTCTGTTGTATCTTGCTATTTCAAAAGTACTGAAGATCATTGCACAACCTGTGTATGACAGCCCTTCTTATAGAGAGACAGATAACAAATACTTTATATTTACCAAAATAGCTTTTCTTACTAATGAAAAAAAAAAAACCAAAAAACAACCAAACCAGTAAATTTTAAAAGCAATTTCCTGCACTTGGAAGGACAGTTTAGCTTATGCCGTCACTTATTGATGGTATGCAGGCTGCTTGAAGATCCAGCCCAGTGAAAGCCACACAGCCTTCAGAGTCAAAAAGACTACTGATGGGAGAGAGAGCTACTATTTTGGAAACTATCTTCTCCTCAACTTCCTAAAGTTTCAAAAGCTCTGCCTTCTAACTATGAAAGCCACCTTAAAGAAACACAGTATTTCTTCCACTTTACAAACATCAATAAGCTTTGGTAAAGGAAAATCAAAATCAAGGATCCTGGAGTTCTATGTCAAAAATACAAGAGAAGAAAACAAATACAGGAAATTAATTTGGATTAGTCAGATTTTACAGCTACCATGTGACTAATTTCTAGCATGCCAAATGCTTCCCCAGTTGACTTCAATGAAATATGAAGATAGCCCTTGAGAAAATGAGATCCAAAAAATATGTTATGCACATACAGAACTTTAGGAATAATTCTTTATTGCTTTAAAAAAATACATCTCTGCCATGTATTTAATTTTGAGGCAATATCATATAGCATATTAAAGTCAGAAATCACAAAAGATTAATTATCTCTTTAACAAATTCCATAGATTTCTTCATACCAGTCTTGTGCTACACAAGTAAGACCAAACAAGAATAGCAGAGAATCCATTTTGCATCACAACACATATCCACAAAGCACTGGCTAATGTGTTCTTTTCCCTTGGTTTAAAAAAAGCAATTGTATTCATTAACAGCTTTTCAGTCAGTATGGCTTGTGTGTATTACACTCAAACAGTCAGCTGTCATATGAAATGATGGGAGCTGACAGTTTGGAATTTTAAAGGTTCGACTCTTTTTGAATGCACTAAATGAACAAGAGCTGTCTAATTTTGGATGAACTGAACCCAAAAAAAAGCCCCTGCAAGTATGCAAGAATTTATTCTACCTTTTCAAGTTTAATATGCACAGTGAATATTCAGTGCTTTTCAGCTAGATACTCAGTTAATTCTATGACTAAGAAAGATTTCATTAGGTAGGCTTCAGGCAACAGTGAACTACAAATGGAATTCCTTCCTTATTTTCTGAAACTCACAGTTTATGATCCATATCCAATGATGAATGGTCTATAAACTGTCTTATGGTCTTTAATTGCATAAACTTTACATTATAGGCTTATATTAACTTGTGAACATTTTGCTACAAGGTGTAGAAAACCCAGTAAAAACAGAAGTTCCCCACCTCTTGCACAAATAGAATATGTAAGTCTTCACTGTAACTTCTTCAGTATTTATGTTCTTTGTTTCAATTTGTACTTTTCTATAAATGTAGAGAAATAAGGTTTTATTTTTTAAACTGAAAATAGTCTAGTAATCACTGCTTAACTGCCTAGGATCACACTGCCTAGTTAGCACTCTCTATGTTCCATCTCAAAGCGAATTGTTCCTAACCCTGTCAAAATCTTATCTCAAAGATCTAGCTTATATCAGTGTATTAATAAATGGCTTCCTATACCCTAAGTGCTTTACACATGCTTCTTTATCAGTGCACTCCTGCATTGGATTCTGCTAACATTTTGACTTGTTTTAGAAAGTGCTAAATACATACGCAATAAAAGTTGACATAATGTATTTGATCATTATTATAAAGGAAAGAGCCTCAGGTAGATTGTCTGTATTTACCTTCCACGAAGATAGAACACAAACATCTAGAATTAAAATATTGAGCAGCAATTTATATGAAAACAAAAAAAAAGACTTAACCTAGATTATTCTTAGAACTACAGGCTCTGTCTTGCAAAGTGGCTTGGTTTTTTGCCCCTAAATTACTGTCCATTAGCATGGCAACTAGTTGAATCAAATGCTGTACATTGCAGACACCTCCTGCTATAAGGAATACTGACAATTCTGCTTAAATGCTTGAATCAACCACTAAGCAAGGAGGGAAGTGTTAGGAAAAACTTCAAACACATTATTTCAAAATTGTTGTCAGCAGATAGTTTTATTCCAAGTGTCAGACTTGCCAGTACATTTACCTTTTTCATAGTGTTGATAAAACAGAAGCTACTGTTGGGACAGAGGGACATATGCATATAGTCAGATATCTTCAGGCAGAAAATACTGGCATATGAGCACGTTTGGGGAAAGGAGGAGTAAAAGTTTGAAGCCAACAGACCTTAGTCTTATGGAAGTAGTGAACATTCATATGAAGCAAGACTTTATAGTAATCCTCTGTACCTAGGCAGTGGAAATAGTTTATTCCTAATTATACCCTAATTGTTATTAATAAAGATGGGGTTAGTTGTGTGATCCCATAACAGGTGTTTTTGTCTTACTTTGCCTGTAAATCCATGCCAAAACATGATCTGACATTTTGTAAGATGCTGTTGCAGTGGGGTTTTTTCAGTATAACATATAACATATGGCAATTTGTAATAGATGAAGTATAAAGATTTTGTTATTTTGAAAGGTTTGTATTTTGATGGTTGAGAAATAACATAGGTGCATGTAACCAGGACACAGATGACTGCATCAACTGAGGGTTCTTTTCAAAAGTACATATATAATCTTGATTATGGGAGAGTATATTAATAATTTATTCTTACATTTTAAAGTTTATTAATGATGATCAGAAGTCTTTAAAATCAAGGACAAGTTCTGCAGTGTAACACCTACAGGGATCATCAGCTCCAAGTTAAAGGGTCACTAGCTCCTCTAAGGGAGGACAAATTCTGTTTCCATGTTTCCAATTGGCCTTGAATAACAGAAAGAAAGCCTAGGACTGAAAATTATTTGTTATTGGTTTAAGAAGCCATGACGCTTATGGCTGATTATTTCTGTTCCTTATGCTACACTAGGGTGAATGTCGAATAATTTAAAGTTTTGTAGATAATGGTATCAAGAAAAGAATTGTATGAATTTTCATGATATTTGTTTTGCTCAACTGTATTAAAAAAACAACACAAACCACAGCTACTCAGATTAAAAAGAACCATCACATACTGAGAAATGGCTGCTAGAAATTTTTTCTTTCATGTTTTGCAGTTCTGCCTATTCTGACTATCAGCATATCTTTAATTCCAAATACCTTACCAAATTATGGAGTCCACATCAAATAGATTCTAGACTCGAGTCATTCCAAGTTTTATAGTAATTTTGCAAAAGAAGCTGTTATATAAACTTCTACAAACCACAAAATGTCCTTAATTTTGGTCATACTTGCTTTCAGCATACTGTGCTTTTATGGGTATCAAGCCAGTCAAACAAATAATCTCCATCTCACAAAGATCTTTTCAGTATCAACTATCATAATATTATTAAGTATGACAATTATAACAGGTTTCTTTGGATATTATTTGAAGCAAACATGCCTCATCATTTCACAGACCGTTGTGTTATACTTACAATTTAACTCTCATGTCACGTTAGAAAACTTGCTTTGCTTAGCTACAATATAGTTTCAGTCTTTTCAGCACATTAACTGATTGTTCTTTGCAACTCTGACTTAATCTACACCTAGAGGATCATACACTCTGTTATTAGGACTGCTTATTGATTCTCTTATTAAATTTCTGCCAATAAAAGTGTTTTTAAAGAATTGTATATATATGAATGTATGCATTTTAACCATTGTTTATTTCTATTTTCAGTATTTAGTAAAACAGATGGAAGTGGCTTCCTTGCTAAATGTTTTAGTTAATCATTTTCTGTAATTAAATGATCTCCGATGATTCAGGAAATGAAGATGTGTAATAAACTTAAGGAAATTGAACAGTCAATAACTGGAATAGATGACAGTAGTTAACTGCTATATGGGGAGTTTAAAAATTCCCATGCACTATCTAATAGCATGCCTTTCCAGTGTCTGTCCCTTCTGATACAGCGAGCATCTATGATGTGTTGAGCATTAATAGGTACATAAAAACTGTATTTTGGGCCTCTCTAGTCCATGGTAGGCTAAAGCAGATTTAGGATACAACTATAAGTGTAGAATTTCTTTTCTGATACCATCAGACCTCTCCCTGTGTACACTATTTATAAACATGGGTCATGAGGGGTTTTACTAGGAACACTCCCACCCAAAATTACTGTCACCTTTCACATCCCTCCCCCAGAAAAGAGGAGGGCTACTGAAGTGCTGTCCTGCAGGATTCCCTGTAGACCATGTATAGTATGGAAGGAATTGGAAGAACAGGAAAGAATAACATCAACGGAACACAAGGCAAGTACTCCAGGTCTCCCAGGCATTTCCACAAGATGTCATCAACCAAACAAATATAAACAGTTGGAAGGAACATGGTTTACTTGAGGAGCTATTTAGGAATAAAATGTCACACAATTTCTTACACATGCTAGTCCAGACTTCAGTCTCTGATCATTCCCATTTTTTCATGATTTCTACTTTGGAAAATAATGATACAAATTGAATAGTCATTTGTGTTCATCACGTGTTCTTTATGCTAATGATTCCTCAGTGTTTTATGGAGTTCCTTGACATTAAAACACACGATTTCATTCCCAATATAATGTATTTGCAGTAGGACTAATACTAAGCTTTGCATAGACTATTCTAACTTTGCAGTACTAAGCAGGCTTATGACAGCCATCTCATTTTAACTTCTCTAAATTTTGGAATTCCAGTATTCTCTAGACAATTTTGGCTTTATCAGTTCTTTCATACCTTTCTGCTTTGATAAGATCTACTTATTAAAGAAGATAAAAAGAAAACAAATTAAATTATAATTGCTAACAATGTCAAAAAATGCCATTTCTGTGGGTAATATTTACTATACAAAGCCTATACAAAGCTGAAAGAAATGTGAATGAACTAGAGAAATACACTCGTGGTAACAAACAGAAGAACAGGGACATGAACTCCACTGATATCTTTTCCGTAGCTAAATACTGTTGATTAAGTAATCTTTTGTATAAGAAAATCATTCATTTAATGGTTATACATGTCTAAAACATACAGCTACACTGTCTCAGGAATTTCAGAGTTCCTGAATAACACAGAAACCTCAGAGCTCACATGCCCTATACCTTCCTGAATACCATCCAGTTCTGCCAGCTTACATGCTCACAGGAGGCACAACATAAACCCAATAGCCAGCTGTAAAATTGCCAGAGGAATATTTTCCACTGGGAAGTGCCAATCCATTACATAATATTAATTCTTAAGATCTAGACAGCATTATCAAGACCTGCCAAAGTAGTAACAATAAGTTTGTTTTGTAGGATGATTTCTTGTGGAAACATGGAAATGTAAGAAATGTGGAAATGTAAGCGATTTCTGTGTTTCAAAACCTACTTTGATCTAATTGGACACTGAAACACATCTTGAAATACTGAAATTTCTTCCAATTACACATTCCAAATACTCTGAATAGGGAGAAGAATAATTAAGAGTCCTAACTCCACCCGCATACTCTATTTCCCCCTTTATCCATTAAAGTAGGTTCAGAGAATACATTCTGTGTCAGAGAATACATTCTGTGTGTACACTGCTTCTGAAGAAAGGTCATCACTCTGCAGCGAGCTAGTGCATGGGTGTTTAATCTGGCCTTATAAACAATAAGTTCCTTTCAATAGTTGCAAATTTTTGTTACAAATATATTTCTGACAAAATTTCCATACCATTTTTCTTTAGCAGTGCAGTGTAACTGCTAACACAAATGTACAGGCTACAGCCTCTTCAGCTTCTATGGTTAGACCTGAAAGGATCTGGGAGTAATTTGGGTTCATTTTGGATACCCTGTTAAGGGATTAGAAATGTATAAACTCCCCAGTTGCCTTGCTGCATTTATGTGCTCTTCATAAAAGGTTTCCAAAACCAGAAGAATAGTGTATTTGTTATTTCTGGCTCCGTTAAACACAATAGTAATTAACATTAGCTATTTAACTCTTATAAAGCATGCAAACCGCAATATGCTTATGATGTACGGCACTTTAAACATATGCTTATGGTTATACAATGCCACCTAATCACCTGCATGAGAGCACTGGCACAGAATGCCAAGATTATACAGCCCTGCTTCCAAATGGCTCCTAAGTTGTTTAAAGTTGACTACTCCTCTAGCAAATGTTGTGATTTGAAAACTCTTCAAGTATTACACCGTGTAAAGAATCATTTTCAAGAAAAAGACGTGGATTCTTGGTGAACAACCTGTGTCTGGAACAGGTTGTAAATACAAAAAGTTATTTTACAAAGGATAGGAAATGTAACCAAAAATGAGTGCCCAATGGGCACATTCACTTGGCAATTTTATTTCTATATAAAAAGCTGCAATTAATTACAAACTAGTTTTTATGCAGTTTTTTCTTTCTTTAAATGTGGAGTGAATTCTCCCCATAAACTAATGAACTGAAGTGAAGCCAAATAGAGACCAGCTGGCTGAATTGCTAAGTAATTTTATCCACATGATTGACTTTATGATCCTTTCACTACAGTAACTAGTCTTTATTCTCACAATCAACATCAACCATAATTCCAAGAGGGAAAGATGATTAAAAATCTAGAGAATAGAGAGGAGAGGTTTGTTTGATGTGGTACAGTGCATTCTTGCACACACTTCTGTATAATAGGTGCTGAATTACAGGTCTTTATAGCCCCAAAGTAGCACAGTGAATAGCTGCCTCAAAGACATAATAAGCAACCAATGCCTAAATAATCATTACAGATACTCCATTAACAGCATCTAACTGTGTGGCTTTTAACCATACAAATTGTTTTTTGACAGCTTGTAACCTTTCCAGACAGTTTCCTTTGGGCATTACACCACATTCAGATCTAATTTTAACTTTTGCTTTGTCTATAATTTATTACTTTCTTTGGAGACACATAATGTATTTCAGTGGAATGGATAAATTCAAATAAAAGATTTAAAAAAAAAATCAATTGCGGTTTTAATCTATGAAATCCTTGCTCTCTGGGAGATAACTAAAATTTGATGAAACATAAGAGGGGAAAAAAGGCTAAATGGTCTTGAATTCCTGAGGGTATCTGTTTTACAACAAGCAATACTTTTTCCCTCAAATTATTTAAAATAGGACATAACCAACTGAAAAAAAGAATAAAAATAAAAACATATATAAATAAAATATAAATCCTTTAAGGCTGTTCCTAAGAGCCACAGACTTTACATAACATAATAAATAACATGTTATAAAAGAGTTTAATGATGTATTGCAATGGGATAAAGAGCTAAAAAAGATGTACAGTAGTATCTTTTTTCCAAAGAGAGCCCATAATTACAAATCAGTAAAGATACATGACTTAGGAAGACCTAGAGGGCAAGCATGTTTTTCAGGAACTGGTGGAAATGTGTGAAATTAATGTGGGGGATGATGTAATAGTATTAGGTGATCCGTATTGGCTGTCATGGCCATTATCTCACTTCTGGGGAAACCATTTCCAGGAATAATCCAGTAAATCAACATGTAGTAGTAATCAGCATAAAAAAAACTGTAATTCTGGCAGCCAAAATTTCTCATTTCTTTAAAGACATTCAACTATTTTTCAGCAGATTCAAGTACTTTTCCCAAAGTTTTCAAGTCTGTGTAGCAGGTAAATGTGTGTCCAATAGACAGAAAAGTGATTTGAAATAATGCAAGCGTTCGCTGCTCACAAACGTTCCTTTCTTCACAGATGTTATTCAGTGGTTAGTCACATCAAAATTAACCATCATCATTGAAAGAAGTACAAATCAGATGGGCACAAAAATCTTCTACATAGAATCAACTGAACAAGTTCTTTCCCATCTTCTGAACCTTAAAAAGGGTCGCTAAATTTAGTACAGCTTTCATAATGACAGAGAAATTAAAGTAAATCTTTAAATAAAATGTGGAAATATCCCTCTCAGTATGAATCTAATTCATCATGCCAGTGAAGGTACATCAGCATAAAATTAGAATAAGGCAGTTCATCTCTAACTTGCGCCTTACAACAGAATTATACTATAGCTTATATATCCGAGTAGCTGAAGAAATAATGACACATTTCTCGGTTACATATAAGATAATCAATAAGCAGATTTTCAGAATAAATGTTGATAGGGAAAAGAGGTGTCAACAGAGGAAACTATTAGAAAGGAGCTAATGAAAGTGTGAGATATAAAGATTTAGAAACATTATGAGAAAATCTTAGGTATTGGTTATTTTCTGAGCAGCATTCAGTGTTTTACTAATGCTGCAGTCCCTTTTGTTGGGTTTTTTTGTGGTCTATTTTCTTTCAAATTTGTGATCAAGAGCATTACTTGCAAATTAAGATACTGAAAGTAGTAAAATCATAGTCAGACTATTCTGGTACTTTCTTAAAGAGTCCAGTCTTTATTTTTGTTTAATTAATAGATATTTAATATCTCAACATGCCCAGTACACAGCAAGTATCATGGGCCAACCAGTACAATGAGTTCTCTGTAATTTGATCAGTCGGTGTCAACCTGATTAAAACAATAAAAATATCTGTCTTAGGCATCTTAAACTTGATGGGGGGTGGGGGGTGGGAGGGTGAAGCAGGAATCAGTAAAGTCTGACCTGTTTCTATGACTGTGGACCAGTTCTAATTGACTTGTCCCCCAGTCTGGAGTACTATGCTATATACTATTCAACATTATCATCAGCAGTAGTTAAGGGCATTGCACAGTTCTCAGTGTAACACAATTGTTCTCTCTCAAACAGTCCTTTCCCAATCTTTCAGCCTCGGCACAGAAGCACACCTAACTGCACGAGTGTTTATTCCAAGGCATATTGCAGTGATATAATCTGGTTGAGATGCAACAAAGTTGAAGAGAGGACAAGCCAAACAATAATCTAGCTAATCAGAATTAATAATCTTATGAAGTTCAACAAGGCCAAGTGCCAGGTCCTGCATGTGTGTTGGGGCAATCCCAGGCACAAATACAGGCTGGGAGGAGAATGGGTTGAGAGCAGCCCTGCTCAGAAGAATTTGGGGGTGTCAGTGGATGAAAAACTCAACGTGACCCAGAAAGCCAACCATACCCTGGGCTGCTGCACCAAAAAAAGTGTGGCCAGCAGGTCAAAGGAGGTGATTCTCCCCCTCTACTCTGCTCTTGTGAGACCCCACCCAGAGCCCTGTGGTCAGCTCTGAGGCATCCAACATAAGAAGGGCATGGACCTGTTGGAGCAAGTCCAGAGGAGGGCCATGAAGGTACTCAGAGGGCTGGAGCACCTCTCTTATGAAGACAGGCTGAGAGACCTGGAGTTGTTCAGCCTGAAGAAGAGAGGGCTCCTGGGAGACCTTATAGCAGCCTTCCAGTACCTAAAGGAGACCTACAAAAAAGCTGGAAAGGGACTTTTTAGAAGGGCCTGTAATGACAGGGCAAGTGGTAATGGTTTTAAGCTGAAAAAGGATAGATTTAGATAAGATATTAGGAAGAAACTATTTACGGTAAGAGTGGTGAGACACTGGAACAGGCTCCCCAGAGAAGTTGTGGATGTCCCATCCCTGGAAGAGTTCAAGGCCAGGCTGGCTGGGGCTTTGAGCAAACTGGTCTGGTGGAAGGTGTCCCTGCCTATGGCAGGGGGGTTGGAACTAGATGATCTTTAAGGTTCCTTCCAACCCAAACTATTCTACGATGATAATAGAAAGCAGTGTTTTGAGATGCTACCACATGAAAACATTGCATTTGTGTTACACCAAGGAATCACAGAGTGTAATGACCAATTGATTAATTTTAAAAAAAAATAAATGGGGGAAACTAGGAAATTCTAAGAGTACCCTTAATTTACTACTTCTGCCTTTGTCTAGTTCAGGTACAATTAGCTGGTTTTCTTCAGTAAAGAAGGGCCATCTGTTGATAGTTATGCAGTCAGATATTATGAGAATGATCAAACTATGTTATCCATACATTCTTGCAACAATAATAAAAAAAAAAATCTCACTTTTCCCAATTATGATGTAAGTGTATAGTTTCAAATTATACCAAATTATTTAAGCCCACTGTTTTCTATTCCTATTACCTCCTTTAGGAGGTGAGGCCACATACAGTAGCCAAGCACAGTTAAATACAAATATATGTAAATATACATGTATAAATAAGGCTATGTAAAGGTGTAAGAGGCTGGGACTGGATGGTAGGATAACAGTAAAATTAAGGTTGGAAGGATCAGTCCAACCTCGTGCTCAAAGCAAGGACCAGCTATGAGATCAGACCATATTACTCAGGGTTCTATTCAGTCAGGTCTTGAAAATTTTCAAGGAAGGAGACAACATAACCACCTTGTGTAACCTGCTACACTGTTTGACTGTCTTTGTGGTGAAAAAGTTTCTCTTTACATCCAGTCTGAACCTTTCTTGTTTCAACTTAGGCCTGTTTCTCTTTCTTCAACCACATACCACTGGAAGACCCTGGTTCATTGTCTTGATAACTTTCCCACAGGTACTGCCAGGCTACTGTTAGGTCCCACGAAGCCATGTCTTCTCCCAGCTGAAGTCCAGTTCCCTGATCCTGTCCTCACAGGAGAGGTGCTCCAGCCCCCAGCCGTCTAGGTGGCTCTTTGCTGAATTTGCTCCAGTTTACCAATGTCTTTCCTGTACTGAGGAGTGGGGGGTGTCCAGAACTGATCACAGGATCTAGATGTGGTCCAACACGTGCTCTGAGAGGTGTATAATCACCTCCCTCAGGCTCCTGGTGCTGCTCTTTTGAACACAGGCTTGGGTGCTGTTGACTTTCTCTGCTCCCAGAGCATGCTATTGCTTCATGTGCAGCTCACTGCTCACCCCCAAGCCAGGGACCCCAAGTCCTTTTCCATAGAGCTGCTCCCCAGTCAGTCAGTCTGACCCTGCATCACTGCAAGTCTTTGCAATTGTCTCTGTTGCTGTCAGCCCATTTCTTCAGTCTTCTTAGATCTGCTTCTTGACAGAAGGCTTCCCATTGACTTTAATAATCAGTCATGAAAGTGTGCTCCATCTCCCACACATCAGTGATAAAGTTATGAGAGAGGATGAGTCCCAGCGTAGGTCCCTGAAGTACTCCTTTTGTCACAGGTGCCCAAGAGGACTACAACCAAGAAACCACCACTCCCGTACCCAATCCTCCAACCAGCTTTTTAACAATTTAGTTGTTCACCCATCCAGACCATAACATCCTATTGTGGATACAAGAATACTGTGAGAGACAGCATCAAGAGCCTTGCTCAGTTCAAGGTTAATGACATTCAATTCCCTCCCCTCATCCAGAAATCCAGTCATTTGAACATAAAGCCAGTCAGATTCATCAGAAGTAATTTACCTTTTGTAAAGTCATGTCCTTACCTTTTCCTTCATGCGCCCAGGAACATTTTCCAGGAGACTCCATGGTTTTCTTGTGGATCAGCGTGTGCTCACTGGTCTGTACATCCTCAATCTGGTCTTTTGTTCTTCTCTGAAAATGGGTGCAACATATGCCTTCTTCCAGTTGTCAGAGACCTCCCTAGTTGACAGGGACCTCCCTGTAGATTTCCACAACTTTTCAAAGATGATAGAGTGGCCTTGCAAGGACAGTTGTCTCTGCACCCTTAGATGAAGTCTCTCAGGTCCTAAATACTACTACTAATAATAATAATCTTCCTTGTATTCAGTAGCTCTGGGAAAGTATTGCCCAGTGTTAAACCTCTGCTCTTGAGATAGTGCATTGTACTGACACCAACAGTCAGGAGCTGACATGATCCAGATTCAGCTCTGTATCTAAATCAAAGTACTTTGATGTCAATACTGGATCTCAGAATCATTGAAATACGGCTTAAAGAGATCTGAAAACAGCTAGAAGACTGCTTGACCAGAGCCCAATTATCTCCAAACCATTAAGGTTTTGTTTAATTTATTTTAAAAAATTTTACTGAGGAGGGTGCCTCCCCAGTCTATTCCAATGGTTAGCCATCCTTACTATACAGAAGGTTTTCTGTATAGTAAATACAGTATAGTAAATATATATATTTATATTAAATATATATAAATACAATATAGTAAATATAAAACACTATTTTAGCCAGTAAGCCCCAGCATACAAAAAAAAGAGAAGATAAATGATAGAGTCTTCCATTTTATCTACATAACTCCGTTGTTCCATCCCAGGTAAAACTTAAATTTGGTTAAGAAAAACTAGATTGTAAGATGACCACAGCTGTAAAATAATGAACAACTTCTGCTTTGATAAAACCAGCCACTTCCTGAATATTACACAGAGAAGTTACTATTACAAACACAGAACAACTGCTGAGCTCATTTTAGCTCTGATCAAAACGCAATCTGGATACCAGTACAGTGATGAATGGCATGATTTCTCCATTGCTTCTGTGCTATATGATTTTCTGTTGGCACACTATGTACTAATTAGAAGTCTGTAATATACTCAGAATCTAAATTATGTTAAAAATTAATTAAAAGACCAACTTTATACATTTTATCATGTATTTGTGTACATGTACATATAAATATTGCAGCCTGGCTTCTCAAATGATGGAAAACACCAGTCTTCCACTGAAGTCTGAAAGCCTACATCAGTAAAATGTCTGGCCCCATTTTACCTAAATGCACAATATTTACATATTTGTATGTATTTATTTTCTAATCACCACAATTTCAAGAGATTTATTGACAGCAGCAAGACAGCTAACTATGTCAACACATACAGACTTCAGTTCTCAAGAGTCAAATACCTACATCTACAATATGATTCTAAATAGTGTTTCAAAATTGCAGATTTCAGAAGGAATAGCACGTACCTGGCAACTGAAAATCAGGACCTATAACTGTTACATACCAGCATTATATTATTATTATAAAACATATATTTCAGGGCCCTCCTAGAATAAGATCTGTGTAGTTTCTTTGGCAATTTATTTCTGTCAACTTCTTTCCTGAATTGATATCCTTTCCAATAGATTGTGATGTGCTTAAATTGAAATTATTTAAAAGAACAGTCCCAAATGCATTTCACTACTCTTCTTCTGGCAGTTTTCTGCTAGTTTTCCAGACCCAATAAAACCCAAAAAAACTTAAACATAAAATAGTCACATACAGATCACCTTGACTTTTCTCTACACATAGTTTTTATTTAAAAAAAAAAATATTAGATTACTACTATGTCACCTAGAGGATAGTAAATTAAGCAGTGAATGAACAGTCTTTCACAATAAAGAAAATGATGGAACACAGATTTTCTTTAGCATAATGTATGAGATCTGGCTTCAGTGCTTCACCACAGTAGTCTAAATTAAGAACAGCAGAGAACAAGTTATAATCATACTGGTTAGGAAAAAAAGGTTTGTTTATAAAACTTAAAAAAAGGTATGCTATCAGTTGGAAAGTTACAGCATCCTGAAATCAGTTTAAATGAAGTTTCCCTCACAAAGCTTTTGCTTTCTCTGTATGTCAGTAACATATCTGTCTTTTAAAATCAGTTTACTGTCACTTTAACCTACATGAATTCCCCCTCCACTCACACACAGTAAGTACAACATTAGGGGGCTTTATAGCTGAAATAGTATGAAAATAAGTGTTACTGCAGTTGGATGCTAGACCAGAAGGTATGCAATTCAAATCTTGATTGCATTTTCAGTTAATCTTCAGTTTCTTTGAAAATAGATCAAAACAAATATACTTAGAAGGTTAAAAAGAACAAAACAAAACACCACCGCAAAACCCAACCAAACAGGAATGAAACATTTTTAGTAATCAGGGTTTGCTCCGATTCCCATTGAAGGCTGTAAGAGTATGGCCACACACTTCAGTTTTTTACCCGAGCACTTGTACAGAGTTACAATTACTAAGTAATGATTTTTAAAATTAATTATAATACTCTACTTCCTACAGACATCCCACATTCTGAATCTGACTAGTAAAATAGCTTCTCCCCTCCATTATTCAATTCCTAACTTCTCTGAGCCAAGAGCATTTTTGGCTTTCTTACTGTTTCTAAATTATAACAAATAGAATATTAATTCTAGAGTTTATTAGGACTTAAATGTCCTCAACTCACTATTGAAAAGAATAAAAAAAAATGCAGAAAAAACTTCAGCAAGCAGGTACATTTAATGGTCTAGAGGCAGTAGGTGGATTTCAGCACTTTTATCTTCATTTGACTTATATTTAAACTATCTGATTTCTAAAAGTAGTTCTAAGGAGAATGGTCAAGTTAAGACAGCCCAAGTCCACTATGCATTTTGTTATTTTCCAAAATAATTGAGAGTGTTTTCAAAACAGGGAGAATACTGAGAATTATAACCCACAATTAAACAGCACCATAGAGAAACATCTTCCAGTTTTATGTCATTTGTCAGCAACCTGCTTTGCTATTATATTGAGGTAAATTCTCTGAGGACCCTAGGACCTTTAAGAATGCATGCAACCCCATCATTTTTTTTTAATTCACAATTTTATAAAACCGCTTACAGACTTTCCTACCCTTTAAATATCCCCTATCAGTGGCACAATTTCAGACTTCCAACAATTGCTAACAAAAGCTTTGCACTTAGCAGTTAAAGTAATTTACACATTAACCAGCAACTATGAATAAATACCTGTAAAAATCACTAAGGCTGCTCAGACTAAGGAAGATTGTATTGGATTTAATCTGAGCACTTGAAAGACAGATACAATATACAATGAATTAAAGTTATACTTAAAAAGGAACTCCACATATTTTAAAGATATTGCACCAAACAAAACTAAAAACAGCATTCTCTCTAAGCATATATTCATATGCTTCTAAGAGGAGCAATAGTGAAAACTTGATAAAGGAGAAAAGCAAAGGTAGGACCTACATAAGAATCAACCGCAGTGAGAAATGAAAACAGCTGGGTTTGCTATACTAAAAAAGAACCTGGAAATTTGGTCCAAAACATTTATTGCAAAAGATAATTACAGTTAGTGGGGGGGGAATAGAATAAAACTGCCTCCCCAATCACTTATTGAGTTGTTTAACTCCCAAAATCAATTAAAATGATAGAATAATTTATGATGGCAAGTACATTGCAAAATCCAAAGACACAACAATTCAGCAAGTACATTGCAAAATCCAAAGACACAACAATTCAGCAAGTACATTACAAAATCCAAAGGAACAGCAATTCTAGCTTATGTTTCCCAAATAGTTCTAAACTTAACTCTCACAAAAGTAAATGATGTTTAGAGCATGCTGACAGTTACATTGATCCCAGAGACATAATTCTACAATTGGGAGCAAAAAGGAAAGCAGTGGTCCCATGCAAAGTAAGTATGATGCTAGAAGTATCATGATGTGAGATGGTGAATACTTGAACAGGCTTCCTAGAGAAGTGGTCGATGCACCAAGCCTGTCAGCGTTTAAGAGGCATTTGGACAATGCCCTTAAGCATACGTTTTACCTTTTGGTCAGCCTTGAATTGGTTATGAAGTTGGACTAGATGTTCACTGTAGCTCCCTTCTAACTGAAAATATTCTATTCTATTCTAGAAACAACACCTCTACAGAGCTTTCTAGTAACCGAATTAAATCATTGTGTACTGTGTCAATCTGATGCAGCATCTCTTCACATACCTAGCACTTATTTTTTACTTAAGGACATAGATGCACTTTTGAAAGGACAGTCAGAACACCTGATGACACTTAACAGGACCAATATCTGTTGGTTGGTTGATAAGCATCCTGAAACACAGCTTCCATTGACTGGCAGCATTGGTGTATACCCTGAGATCTGGCAGACACTGCTTTAAGCACAAGTAGTAAACCTTGGTCTTCACTGATTGTGGTACTGCTGAGATCCTCTATAGCCTCAGCCATGCAGAAGCAGATGATTTTGGCTGCCAGATTCTACTGAGTCTAAGGAAAGCTGGAGCCTAGCTAGCACTGAGCTGAGAACCATACTTTACTTTTGCAGCTTCAAGTTCAGCATTGAGTTGATGCAGTTTAAGGTGAAGATCTTTATTAGAGGTCCTTCTGTTTTCACTATATTGTCAAATGCACATGTATCTTTTGTTGATTTCCAAGCTAAACATGTTTACCATCTGCAATATAAGCATTCTTAATATGACTTTGAAAACCAATGCCTGAATGTAACTAACCACAGCTCAAGGAGCACTGTGAAAAGATCCAATTTTTTTTAATGGAATTGTCTCCATTGTACCTATGCTGCTCTGTTACAGTGAACAGCTTAAGTACCACTTGACTTCACTGCAAGTGAGAACTAGAATGCCACTAGAAAGTGGCTACGCAGATGTACAAAATCTAACATCTCAGGGTACAAAAGAACATTCAGTCCCTAAACTAGCTGAAGTTAATATCCAACCTACAGCCTTAAATTGAAAAAGTACAGAAAAATACTAGAAGACTAAGAAAATAAATACTAATTCCCTTCTTTTATCTCTTCAAGGTCTTCTGTTATACTACCTGAAAGCACAACCTGCCTGCCTGCAATTATATATCAAATGCTACTTGAATGCAGTAAGCATTGCATTCCCATAATGATTGATGACAGATGTCCGATCAGGTTCTTGTTACTGGGGTCTGGAGAAGGGTGAGATCAGCAAAGCAGCTGCCAAAGGCCATAGGCAAAACTGAAGGAAAGAACAATGCAAATTCACAATTAGGGAGTCTCTGGGGTGTGAGCAGGAGAATTATTTGGGCCTCTGCAGATTACTGCAAACCTGTTTTTGTTTAGGAGAGAAAAAAGCTTTATGCACTTTCAAGTTCCTGACCAATTTTTTGTCCCATAACTATTCTTTAGAACTCCTAGGCCACTGTATCAGCCACCATATGTCTCTCACATTAGACAGCCTGGACCTTTTCCATCAGCTGCAAGAAACTTTCAACACATCTGGTATAGGCTTGTCTCATCAGCTGCTATGAGCCTCTGTGCATAATGACTATCAATTCCTTCCGTTGGCTGCTATGCTCTTTGTGGACCCTAGTGAATCTCTCTTAGCAACTACAGCAGCCTTCCACAATATGTAATTAAATTAACATTTCTAGCCAGCATAAACCCTGTGACAAAGAAGTCGTCTCAGTTAGCCCTTCCCCATTTTTCCCTCCCTCCCTGCTCTTGTCTCTCCCTTCTGTGGTGTTGTAAGAGAAACTGATCTGACTGAAAACTAGCCTGGACAAAAAAAAAATGGAAATCATCAGCTAAATATGTTCCTAAACTGGATGATTTTATGTAGTCGTGCTGAAGAGAAAGCAGCATGCCTCTGGAACAAGTGGCTAAGGATAGGGTCAGGGTGCTTTTACTTTTGGCAACCATGGCAGTTGTTCCAGCTCAAAATTCTAGCTGTATATAAAAAGTATAGCCTCAGGCTGTGATTCCACAATAGTTTACATCAGCCTGAAGTATTGCCCTTGGAGTCCCTCTCCCTTGCTCTGTTTCAGGAAGTAAACTAGCAGGAAACCATCATCATAAGAGAAAAAAAGACCAGTAAAAAAATTTGTTGATTTTCTTTGCCTGAGCTAGTCCATCCAAGATCAGATGAGCATCCGTGTCCCCAAAAGAGATGAAGGGAAAGGGTTGTATCGCAGTCCCAGAGCCAAGGTGGCCAGGACCACAAAAGCACTGACACAGCTTGGCTTCAGCTGCAATAGAATTGCTGCTTGTATTTTATTCTAGAAATTTTATGCTGCCACTTCACTGAAGACCTAGTCTGCTTTAGGTTCTGTGACCTGTGATACTTCCAAAGAGACCTCTGGGGCATTACCACAAGGCCCTTGGTGAGGTCTGCAATACCTGTTGTAGCTGGACAATGACGAAATTTGGGTGTACCAATACAAACTGGAAATAATTTTGAGCAAAAAATAATCAAGGTCCATTTTACAAATGAAAAAGCATTTTCACACCTAAATTAAAAACTGTACACATAACTATATTAAACAGGTATTTAGAAAACTTCATAAATGGAATGTCATTTTCTCTGTCAGCAAGCAAAAACTACAGAGTGGGTTTTGATGCTGTGACTAAAATAATGTTATCAGAAGAGATACAATTAGAATTGAGGAAACAAAAGCAGAGACTAAAAATCACAACTATTCTGTTTATTATAGGAGAATAATAGCTGAAAGATGAGTCAACTTTAAATATTTGAAGCAATATATTCTTCAGATAAAACTATTCTTTTTACACATCTGTCAAGTCATACTGCTTTTTTTGCACCTGAGATATAAAAGAAATCTGATTCTGTTAAAAATTAATTGTGAGATTTTAACTACCACTTACCTTTGGCTAACGTACAGTAAAAAGAAAATGTCTACCTTGGGTAGTTTTCTAATGATGGTGAGGGAATAATTATTCTGCTTCTACTGTCATGTTTCAAATCTCAGAGCTCAGGTAAAGATTAAAATGAATTTAGGCTACCTTGTAGTAAAAGTTATATACCTAGTAATTAAGATAACAAACCACTGCAGAATTACATATAGAATGTGATTCCTTTTGTTTAAGCTTTAAGCACAATGTGGAAAAAAGGTGACATATAAGACACCTGTAAAACAATACCAACATGCATCTGTTTTGATATAGCAGATTTATTTACATAAAACATAGCTCCATCTTCACTAGAAAAAAATTTTGGACATAATGAACACCTGAAGGTTTTAATGCAAAAGCAAAATATTCATGAGAGATGACATAAGAAGACGACAAAAGAGTATGATTAGAAGTCATTGGGGTTTTACATATCCCTATCTACATAAGGTGTTACACATTAATTGACTTTAGCTGATAAAGACCAGTTCAGAGCACTAACAAAGACTACTGTCAAGTAGGAAGGAAGGAAAACAACAACAAAGCTATACTCTATGAAAAACAAGTGCTGGTTTTATAATATTGATCTCAAATTTGCCTGAGACAATAAAAGGGAAGGTAGAACAAAATCTTGAGAAAAAGAATTTAACTTTAGTTATCTCAAAAGATAAACTCCAGAGAAATGAAGATATAATGGTAGAAAATTATCACAAAGGTCTTAGGTTCCTGCTGAAGGGCAAAAGATTGACCTCACCTTACAATTCATTCATTCCTATGTTAAAATTAAAACAAAACAAAAAATGGGGACAGTAAGATAATTACCAGAAAGTGACTGAACACAGGAGAAAGAATAGAAATGTGAAAAAAACTAGCTTCGGTCAGAGAAGTAATTATGATTCTCTTAGGTAAATGTAGATTTGAATGCATATGCACATTAGCCTGGTAAAAGTAAAGACTGACTCAACAGAGAGAGCATAAAGGTCTGATACTGTAAATGCCAGGAAGAAATCACATAAAAATTTGGTAGTTTTATCCCAAATACTTCATAGTCAAATCATATCTGCTAAACAGCTAACCTAAAGAAACAAACTGGTCAAATTTTTTTAATATTAACAGCTTTCCTCAGGAAAAGTGAAAATGATCCACTGTTCAAAGCAAAATGAAGGAACTTGTGGAAGAAAGAGATCTAACGTAGTAAGATGTTCTAAGCTAACAGAAGACCTATAAGAATAAGGGTCCAAGACTGAAGGTCCTTGAAAGGATGACAATATTCAGTAAATACGCAGTCAGAGCCTTGTTTTAACAAAATATTCCAAAAAGTTTAGCTCTGTTTTAGTAAGCAGAAAAACTTCCACAGTAGGATTACTGAGAATACTACAGGAGGATATTAATATCAGAAATAATTGCCTGCCACTGTTTGTTTAAATACTGTTTGTAGATTAGTCTGCTTTATTCGTCTCTCTACATGACTCTTTCCTGCATTCAAATTCATTTGCAAGTGTAACCAAACACTAAAACAACTATCATGTGCCAGTAATGTCTGTGTTACCAAGTTAGAAGAAATTGCATATTTCATAACCGAGCATAGACTTTGGTCCTGTATTTTATTTTGGAACTACATTCATTGTGCTACTTCATTTTAAGGAAATTCACCAATTGGAAAAATCCAAACTTCGAGGGGTTTACAAGATTTAAGGTTGAGAAATGGCAATATTATGTTATTTCTTTAATTCAACAGTTTTAGGAGAAGAAAAGTTCCACATCATGATATCACAGGGTTTTTAACACTGGTACAAATTATTTTTAGAAGTTTGATGATACTTTATTGTTGTGTTCATACAGTGTGCCTGAATTCAATAAAAAAACAGGCCAACTGTTATATTTTGAAAAGACTTTTTTAAAAAACACAAACAAATCACCTCACTTAAAATAGTCACTGTTGTGAAACACAGACATTAAAGTACATATATAATACTAAACAATAACAGTAACAATTAAGGACAATATAATAACAATTTTACCATCTACTAAATAGTTGCAATCTGTGAACTGCTTTATTAGCAGTTCAGCGATAAACACAAGTAATTACTCACATAAACTATTTTTTTAAATTTTAAAAAAATCAGTTTTCTAATATATTTGGTCCAATCACCAACTTCACAATAAAATACACTAAACCAGGGCCAGAAAACAGAGAATCACTCTTTTTTTGTCCCTTCCTTTTCTCCCATCCTCCTTATAAGCTTTTGTTTCCATAATGGTTATGAACACATATTAATGCTTCCCATCAAACAGTACTAAGCACCTGGCACCTGACTATCCAGGTTCCTTTATGCATAAAATGTACATAAGAAATCTCATAAATAATTATTTAAATGTATCCAAAATGTTTATATCTTCTCAATGTTTCTTGGACATTATGACAATGTATTATATTCACCCAGCTCAACTCGTAAGTTGACAGACAAGTCCCATCAGACTACATGTTTACTAAGAAAATCTGCTTTCATCTGTCAAATCTGAATACCACACAATGGCAATGCTGTTTTGTTCCTTCGTTTAATAACTTAAATATTTCAATTGATGCTTTGTAATCTCACAAATTCTATTTTGTCAGAAAAAATAAATTCAAATGAAATTAGTCTTCAGATATTAGTTTCTCTCTAAAATACTGCTTATTGCTTTTTTAAGCAGAAACTTGTAGACAAACATATTACTCATCTCTTTCATGAAAGTAAGTACAGAAAAATGTGGTGGTCCTCACATAGAATATTGTATTATGTCCTGTTTTATTTCAAAATCCAGAACCAAATTCTAGCAGAATTGTAGGTTTTTTTCATAAACTTAAGTTATATCAAAACATCTAATGATGTACATACCATTTTACTGACTATAAATGTATCCACTAAATAGTCTTTCATGTATTATTCAAAAGATGCAATATGTTTACCTTCATTGCACAAAGGTCAAATAGAGAAAGTAAAGCATCTTTCTTTTTTTTTCCACTTTATTTTAATAAGCTCATTAGTACTTAGCTAGAGTGCTGAGAAAAATATGTAATTTACCCTGAAGCAGTTTGACATGTTACTATCTTGCTTTAACCCATTTTTCTTAACTTAATTTCCTTCCTTAAGTTAGAAGGAGAAAAACCTGTAACTTGCATGTTATGGAATTTTCTAGCAAACTCAAGCAAACTGCGTTCGCTCTAGCTTTCATTCCATTATTGCCATATCTGACACACATCTGGATTACCAAGAAAAAAAAAAAAGTCTAAATGGACTCCCGATGAGATGACAGTCAGACTTAAGTTCTGCCAAGCAATCATTAAATTGACCCAAATGATGGGTTTTCACAAGCACAACAGCCTTTGCTTTTAAAGCACGTGACTGAGACAAAGATGGACAGAACATTTTAGCTAAAAGCAATTAATGAGAGCAGTAAGAAAATATTCAAGAAGTCCTTTAATAATCCTTCCAGAGATCTCCAAATTCAGCAAAATCTTTGCTACCCTATAAAGCTGCATTAATTATTCATTTTTAGTTTTGTCAAGAGAAGATGTTTTGAATTCAACAGATATATTTGTCCCTGTGCTTTTTACAGAGCCACAAAACAAAATTGCTCCAACTACTACCTTCCATTTGGAGCAAACACAGTATTTCAAAGACATTGGGAAGAGATTATAAGCTCTTACAGAGTTATTAATTGGGTACAGGACTTATCCCAGATGTTGGAGATTTGATCCTAATTGTCTCCTCTGCAAGGGAGGTGGGATTGGGATCCACATCACCTCACATCCCCAAGATTGTCCCAGACCTCGATAGTGATATAGGGAATTTGGGAGATACAACGTTCTCTGTTAATTTATATTGACTGTCCTGCTTTCATACAAAGACAAATGAAGGAGTCTTACTCATTAAGGGAGTACGTAAGCACCAGATCTCTTATTTGCTGTTTTATTTATGTATATGTCTATATAAAGTTAAACTACCTCAAACAGTGGAACATGGGGAGACTGAGTTGTTGACAAATTTTTTTTTTGGAACAGGATTCTGGGCAAAGGAGAAGGATCTGAGACTTCATTCACGGTATATTTTAAGGGTTCTTTCTTAAAGAGCACACTGACATTCGTTCATTTGTTTGTTGTAGTTGTACAAATTCCTATGAAATACTTGCACAAAAGTTACCCCTAATTTGTAAATTCTGGTGTCTTCCTGGAAGGTGAGCTGAAATTCTTAAATATACAACAGATTCTCCAGGTTCCACATTTTAGTTGAATGACGTGGCACCATCTATTTAGCCTCAGTTGCTAAAGGGAAAAGGGTAAATTACATAACAAATTCAAACTAAGTTGACTAAGTAGTTTTGGTATTACCAGAAACAACTTTTCAGCAATTTTCAGCAGATCTAACATTCATTACAATATTCTTGCCCAGTTCTAATATTCAGCAGAACTATATCGTCAAGCCTGTACTTCTTAGTATCTTGATCATCAATAATTACTTGAAGAAGTGACGGTTTTACATGATACATTGCATATCCAACTACAAGATTTTATGCAGTTTATACATAAATCCTTCCAAATCTAGCAGTTAACGTTAGACTCTTGTTTAATCACTCTTTATCTTTGTTCTAGCTGTTGTACAATATCATGCCAATTATTTTAATATACTGTTTAATGAGTTACCTTCTATTTCAAACTTTTTAGTGTAGCTAATATACTGTGTCAATGGGTTAGCAGCAGCTTTAGGTAACACACTTTGCTTCTATATCTACTTTTTGCCCTGGACTGAAAAGCTAAATAAAAACATGTCCTTTTCTTCAGAAGAGAGTTTTATTTAGAAACTAGTCCTTACCCACAAATGTGTACGAAGCAGAACAGAGTTGATTTCATTTTCTTCATATGTTCATCTTCAACCTCCAGACCTAGTCTACGTGCATTGCTGTTTATGGCTTGCTTGGCAGTAGCACGCTGAAGCTGACTAGAGTCTTACTACTTCCCACTTTCCAGCGTGGTACATCCTTCGGTCTCCATGTTGGAAGCAGTGTTTTATGTAAGCAGAGTTCTTTGTCCCGTGGGGTCCTAGCTGTGAATAAGACCCTGCGTGGGTTATACCTCAATAATAACAGCAATTGCTTGTCCACCATTAAAAACTCCCTTCCTCCTGGAGCTTCAACAGAGAAGCAAAAAACCAGTTGAGTATAAAGATTAAAGTAGTTCCTGGTATACACAGTTGATCTTTTCAGGAGGTTGACAGTGAGAAGACTGTTCAACTTGTCACAGTTTGAAATCATAGAAGGAAGAAAATCAGAACTGGTTTCCAAAGCAATAAGCTTTTGACAAACAATAAATTCACTTGAAAAAGAATATATTACAGTGTAGTTAATCTTTTAAGTGCTTTATATTTACTTTTAAGGCAATCTGATATAATGTACTCTAAGAGTTCGATGAAACTAGATTATATACAGCAAAAAGTATAAGTATACACAGAAGTACTAAGGCCATTTTGCACAAAATGCTTTATCTACTGGAAGAAAGACACCAGATATTAAGACTTTTTATAAAAAATCTCTGACAGTATGGGAGAGTGGGGGGAAATTGCCAAATCAAATAATACACACCTAAAACCAATTTCTGATCTAAATTACCATTCACAATTTTCCTCCATATTCAAGGGTAATTTGGGGGAAAATTATGAGGGAGTAATTGAGAGATAAAAAAAAAATAATTTTTTCTTTTAGCCAGTTTTCATCTCAGATATTCTTATTTCCATATGACCTTTAAAGTAATAAAGGAATCATTGTCAGAAACAGACACCAATATTGGATGTATTAGAAAACCTTGTTCAAAAGAATTCAAGTTCAGTAAGTTAATTGAAATCAATACAAATTCACTTTTCAACCAGAAATGAGCCCTACATGGACAATTACAAAATTAAGTAAAATTAGTCCCTTGTCTGGGGGAACTACTGTTAATTGGGATCGAAATTTGACTCGCTGTCCTACAAGCAACTTTTCTATAAACTCTGTATTGAAATGCATTAATAGATCAGTAACAGAATTTAAAAACCAGCATCATCAATAGAATAAATAAGGTCATTAGTTAATGAATGGAGAGGCTCATCTGATTTAGTTTGACTTCGTCAAGTGATACTTGATACATATACTGTAAATACACAAACACACTGTTCATTATTTTTGCTTCTATAATATATATAGTGCATCATACTATAGTAACTATGTGTTAATGATATTACCACTTGATAATCTTGCACTTTTAATAAGACTTTGTGCTCATTATGTTGCCTGTAGAAATTTTTCAGTGAAAAGAATCTATCACCTCAATGCAACACAACAGAGCGCATTTTTGCATTTTTCCCAAGGAATTCCCATTTAAAACGTGACACCAGCTTTTTATTAATGTGTTCAACAGAGAGCTCAGTAAAACAAAACAAACTGCTATACGTCTTTTACTTTAAAATAAACATTGTACAACCAATATAAAATAAATTTCATACTGATAGAAAAACTTCGTTCAGAGACTTAACAAAGACTTTCCTGCATGAGCACTATTATGTTTGAATGGTAATCTTACACAGCTAGTGTTTTCTTAATGTCCTGGGGAGCCTGATCATTGTAAATTACCTGTGACATCTCATTAATCCTCTTTTTCCTCACAAACGCATAATTAATGGTAACATTGACAATAATACACAAATTAGCTAAGTGACGCTTTATGGTGTTGGTTTTGATTAACGTCAGGAACCCAAAAATGACATTAATGTAATGCAGATCCCAAAAGGCAACCCGCACTTTGACCTCAGACATACATTTTGTTTGCACCATCACAAAGATTAATCCTTCCCTGGATGAAGACAAGACAAAACTCTGGCCACTGGCATTGCGCACTGGGCTGTCGCTGAAAAACAAACTGCCTCAATTGCATTTGTTTAAGAAGGAAATCTTAATGCATAGAAAACAACGGCTTAGTGTCATTTCCTATTGTCTTGTTAGGACAAAGATAAATGAGCTACTGTCATGATTTAGATCAACTGCTTCTCTGCTAACTTCTATTATTTGCTTATTTATGGACTAGTGTTTAATTAAAAGCATACTTCTATACAGAACTGCACAAGAAATTTATTTAAAATGCTTTCTCACTTAATACATACTTAATACATGCTTATTTAGGTGATCAACTTGTGTTTAAACTGTCCACATGTTGTGGTAGACACAACACTGGTGTTATAGGTACAAATAGGTAGTGCAAGAATACTGAAATGAAACAGTATCTTTATCCTCACTTGAACTACCCAATAAATAAAAAATACCAACTGTTTTCAGAATACATATTTATTCTTTCAGAATATATATTTATATATACATATATATGTATAACTGAAGGTATCTGGCTCAAAACAGTTAAAATCTCCATTCCCCAATTTAAAAGCACTGTTTGCAGCCACACCACCACCTTAGAAACTAAGGTTAGTTATGATTATATACTCATATACTCTTTCTAATAGTTTCATCAATTTAACTCATGTTACAGAATGCACTAAATGACAAACAACACTGTAATTATTTTGTAAGGTATAGCAGTCTAGTTTTCTTCTAAGACAGAATATTCTCTCATCACTTCTCTCTCATTAAACTTTTTGCTGAAGAAGCTTATCTGTAAAAAGCAATGAGTGATTTAGTTAGAGCTAACATTTTTACATGCATTAGATTTTGTTAGTCAAAAAACATAAGCAGTTTCCCAAAAAGCATGAAACAGTATTTAGATTCCCCAGAGCAATGAAATACAAGACCGTATTCAATTAATGAGATAATTTTTCTTTAACACCTCTACTTTTGTACTGGTTCATTAATATAGGCATATGAATAGATGTGGGTTTATCATGAACATGCCAGAAAGGAGGAAGGAAAAATTATACAATACTATAAATCATGAAAAGATTTTAATACCACAAATACAAACAGAAATTCTAGTTCAAAACAGAATAATAAAAGATGTACCCGGTAGATAAAGCCTTTTCAACATCTTTAATGTTTTGATTATAAAAATATGCATATAATATAAATAACATATGGACTGTCAGCCTTTCAGCTTTCAAATGTCTTATCAGCTGATCTTAACTCTGCTGAATTTAAAACTGTAGTAGATACTTGAAAAACTTGTGTAGCTTGTCAACATTATTTTAAAGTTTAATTTTTCAGTAGTGTAAATTTTAAAGCATTTTATGCAAAACATACTAAACTTTCTGTAACTCACAGCACTGGAATTTAAGGGGCAAAAGGGAATCCCATAGAGGCCATATATTTGCTCTAACTAACCGAGACATAAATCCAGATTACTGCAATAAATTATTTTTATTATTTGAACAGAGTAAGTACAGTATCACATTTGAAAGACATTTGAGTTTAATTCATATCTTAAAATTGACAAAGATAAACAATCACAGCTACACTAACTGAAATGCACTAATGCATACAGGATATACAAGCTAGACCTAGGAGCAGAGACAAATCTGTTCTTTATATCATCATTGTGGCATGAGGTCATTCAAAATGTAATTGTACTTCTTTGTAAAACATAAAAAATTGTCTGGTTGGAGCCGCAAATTTTAAATGGCTTTGTCTGTGTAGTAATCCTTTATCAGCTTGTATGAACCTAGTAATTCTTTGTTTCATACACAATTTGCTGGCAGACTACAGCAACCATTTGCTACTTTTACTTTGCTGACTTAATATTCAGCCAGATACAACAAAAACCTCCTAAATATATGTCTGGAAACAAACCAGCCCACGTTTAACCCTTTCAGGTTATCTCAATTTCCTCTTTACCATAGATATGATTAATATTACGCTATTAGCCTGACTGTGTCATTTTATTCTTTCAATTCCATGCTAGCCTTGTAGAAAGCAATCTGTCAAGAGATACATTTATAGAAATGATTTGTTTCAATGTTTAAGTGCTGCACATTGACTTTTAATACTTAAAATGGTTACAGCAAACTGATTTTTAAAAGCCTATAGAATGTGAGCACATGTGTGCATATGAAAAGTAGTCTGTCAGGAAACATAATTTTCTCCCAATTCACCTACCACTAGTACTCTAGCAGTTTTGAGAAAGCTTATTCTAAAACATAATTTTATCAGAGATGTCTATCTAAAATTTCTGTTGTTGTCATATGTTGAATTTAAGATCTACTTGAATTCTACAGCTGAGTGATATCTATGGGTAAGGCATTTCCTTACTCCACAGTTTTACACTAACCTGATTAACACGACAGGTCCAGAAGGCAAAAACCAGCAATGTCGGTTTACATTTCCTTTATAGTTTAACATCATCAAAATATCTCCATAAATATGAAAGAACATATAAATTGGTTAAATATGGATTCAGTTTTACCTCCTCAATACTCTGCAGTTCATATAAGTATTTGCAAAAAAATAAATACAAAAGCTATATGTTATTAAACACACACACAGAGGCACTTTTCCCCAGATGGATTTAACATGTATAACTGTATTTCGTCATAGAACACAACACTATTTTCAGAAAAGATACTTGGCACCATATGTCAGCATCATATATAACCTTTTAGATATAGTTAATTCACAGAAGGATGGCTTTCAGAAAACACAACATTCTACATTTCCAGAACTTAATACTTATTATATCTCAATAAACAATTCTTACAGTGATGGAAGAAAATAATTACCGTTTCAGACATGTCAACATTTACCTGTTGCTCTGTGAAATACTGCACAGTGACAGAATGCTTAGTTACTTGTGAGTTGAGCAAATATTTATATAACCATTCCTAACACATTAATCTGCAGGTGTTTCAATTTTTTTTTAAAATACTAATAAAAAAAATTAACATCAAATCCAAACCACATGACATGAACATGCATGTTTGGGGGGGTTTCTCCATTTCTGGGGTAAAAGGTAACAACCCTATTGAGACTGTACTTTATGAAGGACTTTAATGAGATTTCTGACTATATTTTTTTACCAAGAATGTCAAATAAGCTTCAAAAGCAAATGTAAACCGTAATGCAAGTGACACATAGTAAAAAAAAAACAAAAACAAAACAACAAAAACTATAAATCTGTTCATTCTGTTTAGATAGTCTCCTGACTTGTAAAAAGTGAGACTGCTTAGCTTTATTAGAAGTTTTGGAGAAAACTAATTTTTGGGAAGTAGGAAGATAGTGTTACACTGTGATTCTAGTGATTTACAGTGAAGCTACCTATTTTCTAATCTTCTGTATTATCTTAGTAATAATTAGGCAAACTTACACTAAGCCATTTTCAGGAAATTCTTTAGACAGCCATAAACATACCACCTCCTAATAAAAAAGATATAGATAATTTTGTCTTTTAAGCTAAGGCTATGAACAAGTTATGTTTTGCAAAAACAAAGCCACATAACATTTCAAAGAAAAAATTCCATTCTATTTTAGCCTGTCAAAGCAGTTCCAGTGTTTCCCATAATACAGCAGCTATATCTTGATACAAATCTCCTTACTGAAGGATTATTTTAAAAAAATGTAAAGAACACAAGAAATTGTAAGAAAGCAAGCTGTAAAAGTTCTATATTTCAATTTAAGACAATACTGCTTGAAAAAAGACAAAACCAAAGAAGCAATTTTGAAAGCTGTACCACATCATATGAAGAAGTACAAATAAAGGGGAACAGATTTTAAGCCTTCTTGTATAATATGAGAGCTTTAAAATCTCTTCTTTCCACATCTGAAAAATAATATTAAGCAGAATGCTAACATTGGTTGCATTTTTGTGTGTTTGTGCACAAAGCGACAGCACTCTAGGGCTTTGTTTTGGGTTATCTTAATCAAACCTAAGGATGGAAAAGCAGATCTACATAGAATTGCAATATGACTACTGAAGACAGACAAGAATCAAAACCAATCCTCCTAGTCTTTTTAAGAATATAAATTGCAACAAATGTCATACCATCTTCTTTCTTATTTTCAAACCAAGGCATACAGCATATAATGAACCATTTTAAGAAAATAAGATGGCTGAAGGGTTTCTGCCTTAGCTTCAGTTCAAGATAAAAGTGTAAAACAGCAGTTTTAGTGTGATAGTTATTATAACCACTCTAGTAGACAGTGCCAAGAAGTCATTAATGCAATATATATCTCTTTGATTCCTAAAATGCTGAGTTAATGGGCCAAATTTCACTATACGTTGTACCTCCAGTGCTGTAATTTTTTATAGCTACTAACTAAAAATAGTATGTAGATAATAAACAGGCATTTCTTGCACTGACCTCTATTTTGTTATAGAGGATATATAAACTAATGATATATAAACTATATAGAAAATATGAGAAAAAACACAGCTTAAAGGAGTTCTCATGCTTTTAATTCTGAATGTATGTGTGTGTCTATTTGTGTGCATCTACAGCTATGGGGGGAAAAAAAAGGCTTTTGCACCTTCATTCAAAATTTCATTGGTTACACTAAATGAATTCTCAATTGTCTTACTCAGATTTTCAAAATCTGGGGAAGAACTTGACTCCTATGTTAAATGTGACTTATCAATATAAAACTATATATAACAATCTGTACTGTCCAGTCTTATTTTTATATATACATGTATAAAGTCAGATAAAGAAATATTCTAGTATTTATGTAAAATGAAATCTATGATCAGTATGGGAGAGCTAATCACTGAAGCCCATGCAGCAGGGACTGTAGTAGTCTGCTTCTGGTTGCATACAAAATGGAAAAAACAAAAAACCAAAACCCAAAACCGAACAGCATATCCAAATCAAAAACTAGATAAAATTGAAAAAACATGTGTGACTCTTCCTGAATGTGAAGAAAGGAGATATACACATATGCACCCACAAGAAAGAAAAGGCAACTATGCATTTAAGAAAGTAAAAGCTATCAAACGTGTATATCTTTATGGAACATATGGAAAACTTAAGAAGTCCATTTTCAATAGCTATCAGTTGAGATAGCTACTAATATGGTACTTCCCAGTAATATATTAATATTTGATGTAAAAGTGACACTGTGGTGTATAGTAAATTTGCTAACAATCTAACAGAAACACAGTGTGAGTTTAAAGGGAAGAAAATAAAAGGAATAGCTGGAATGCATGCTCTAAGACTACTGACAATAATTCTCTAACCTGTCACAAATTACATTTTAGCTACTGTAGGATATGTATAGGCTCGTCACAACTAATAACACTTTTCTTTCATCAGGTTTGTGTTAACATTCTGCAAATCTGAAATGTTTTCTGTAATGAAGTAATGCATTATATAGATAGCATATGGTTGCTGGCTTTGTTTATATCATTTTAAAATATCTGAAAGGACCGCTTGGGCTAAAGAGCAATGTTATTGCTTCCACAGTCAGTTGATGGGTTGTTTAATAGTATTTTAAATGTTTGTTAATGATAGTCTCAACGAAACGGAAAAGCACAGAAGCAATGCAGAATGGCAATATCACAATAGTTACAAAGATTAAAAAGCCACTAGGGGACAGTAGAAAGTCACAAAATGAGGTTCTGTTGAAGAAACCAGAACAAAAGGCCTTTCTTTGTCAAAAAAGAAATCACAAATACACATTTCTAAATAAAAATCATTTCACATGCGAGATTTTTAAAATTCTGCATTAAATAGCAAGGTGAAAACTGGGAGACACTTGCCTAAGTCTATTTTTAGGTCTTTTACAGATCCATGGTTTTTTAAAATATTCAGTACTTTAATAAGAATAAATTCAAGTGTGAAATAATTTATTTGCAGCAATTTTATAGTACTGTTGTTCATAAAATCCAAAAGGTATTCACCATTACACATTACTGGAAAGATACAAATTGACCTTGGTAACACTGGTGGTTTACCTGGCAATAAAATTATTAGATAATGTATGATATTGTGGTATTTATTAAGTAATAGAAATAAATATCTAGAAATTAAAGGACTAATATACTTCAGAAAATGATTAGGAAAGATATGCTTTGTTATGGCCAGCCATCAGTATATGTGCATGCTTCTTTTTGATGATATCAAAGGCAGTATTCACTCAAGAGCAGGGCAATGCTCTTCAAAAGTTGATACTAGATTCCAGTATTCATATGCTGAATCCCTGCAAAACGAAGCAAAGTACGGCACTACTTCATCTAGAAAAGAGTATCAAAATCCTATAGTTAGTAACTGTACATTCCTTTCCTTCATTGAGAAGATCAGCCATGGACTCCAAATATCTCACAAACTAGAAAGTTTGTTTCAGATATTTGTAGCTACAGAACTTTCACAGCTTATATGAAAACATTCAAAGCTAATAAAATCAGAGGAATCGGCCAGGCTGATAGGTCTTTCAGCTCAACATGAGTACAGGAAGTAAATGTGTATTTCAGAAGTACTTCAAATTTTTTCAATCACAAAACAATGCATTTTGGCCTAGAAATTATCTAGGTATTGGGAGCATCTAATGTTCAGCCATGCATTTCACAATACATAGGGGATTATCTGATAGCCTGTGGCATATTACGAATTATTTTTTGTTTCTCTTGCAGATAAAACCACACAAAGAGATTGCAATTGCTGAAAGATTATTCCCATTCCAGGGTGCTAAAATGCAGATTCAAAACAGCAATGCAACTCTGTGTCCTCACAGCCTTATAATTGCAGTCATCTCATAGCAGTGTCATGAGCTTGAGTACATAACAGACCTTGGACAATGATATAATTAAGCATTTGAGCGAAAATAGTAAACCTAAGAAGTGTTGTTCTGTAATAAGGGATGGGACTGTTTTCAAACGGAAAACTTAACTGACATAGCTTTGTGTGTGTGCAATAGAGAGTGGGGAAGTCTAATGAAGCAATGTACGTGGAACAAATACATAGGGCAGGCAGACAAACAAACACCCTGCACTTGCAAAGACAACTCTCGCACCCTAACACAGGAGGAAAGAGAAAGAGAGAAGGGGGGCATGGAGGAAAGGATGAAGGGGTGCTGGGGGGGGGGGGGGGGGAAGAAGAGAGGGGGGCAGGCAGGGAAGGGAGAGAGGGAAAGAAAAAAGAGAATAATCTAAATGAATTCTAAATGTCTAAAATAATTTGTATCAGACACCACGTGCACAGAGATGACAAAAATTTCAACATATACTAAAATTCATAGACCAATGGCACAGGCAATGGGCAGGCTAGAACTACAAGCTCATTTCTCAGGTAGTACTGTAAAAAAAAATTTCATTGGTGTTTCATTTCAATAACTGGTTTAATGAAGTGTCCCTCAAGGTAGGTGTGTTTATCATGTAACTGAAAACCAAGATGCTACCTTAAGCTGTGATACTTCAAGAACAGTAATGTTTCACATGAGATGGGATGTTGTTTTTCTTTTGAAATTTGAAAAACTGTTTCAAATTACCTGTCTGGTAGATGTTATAAAATTAGGCTGGGATGCATTCACTTCTATGAATGCAACAGGGGGTATTCCCTTTCCAGTCATTATTATGACCCTGGAAATCCAGATAAGATGTTTACTCTCAGGGAAAAAAATTATTTGGAGGTCAAAAGGACTTCTAGGAAATGACCCAGGCAAAACACTTCAGCCAACACTGGACTTCTTCAAGCACTTCCTCAAACCCTCTGAACCATGGCAGTACACAACATACTCTTAGATGCTTTGCTGAGCAGCATAGACTCATGATGCATTTTAGAATTGTAACAAAGCACATAGTTTTATTAAAATAAAACTCAAATTCTAAAAGGTAAAATGTCAAAGCCAGGTTAGATGGTTCTTTGAGCAACCTGGTCTAGTGGAAGGTGTCCCTGCCCACAACAGAGGGGTTAGAACTAGATGATCTTTAAGGTCCCTTCCAACCCAAACCGTTCTATGATGCTATGATTCTATGAAATCAGTCACTAAATAGATAAAGCACAATAAGTAGAATAAAGCCTGAAACTAAAAGTCAAACAGGAAACAAAACCAAACAAATCAAAACCAGAAACTACAACAGCAAACAACTTTGACGTTCTTATAGTTTTGTGTTGAAGTTCACAGAATTTCAGGGACACATCACAGAAGTGATACCTTAGCAGTACAAAGGTTCAAAGTGCTAGCATCTTGTAAAAGGATCCAGTATTTGGGGAAAGAGTGAAATCAATAATTCAGGGTTAGTAAATATTTTTATACTTGGTTTATTTTTAAGACATCAGATTCACAGATGTTTCAGACAGGCTGATGCTTACATCCTTCTATAACAATATCTTTGTGCTTTATGGTGTGTTTTCAGCAGGTTTTTCCCACTATATTTGACTTCAAGTTTTTAACAAGTAGATGATTTGTGCCCACTTTTCCCTTAGCTTCCCACAGTCACTTTTTCAAATGCTCTACCAGAAAGAGCACTTCTTCCAACTGTCTCTCAGTCTTTATTTTGCTGCAGTACTTCCTTCCTGCTATTCTCAAAATGCATCCTCACACTGTTGTGTGCTTTCCCTGCCTTCCTACTTCAAGGTTCTGACTGAACCATTGCTTTTTTTTTCTTTCAGTGCGGTCACATAGCCCTCTGATATAATTTCTTTCCTTGCTCTTCATCTCTTGATTTTCTGTGCTTGCATAATCACAGAAAACCACATAATAACATAACAACTTGTGATTTTGTATTCCCCTACAGGTCAAATTTAGGTTTTCCTAAATCAGGATCCACATTTGTAACTTAGAATCTGGTGCTTTGATATGTTCAACTGTAAGCTAATTCTCTCAGAAGTATTATTCCTTTACACATTCATTTAACTGTAGCCTGTAGTTGCTTTTAACTGAGCTCTGAAATCTTGATATAGTTCTTGAAAAATAAAGGTCTATTCCTTTAAGAGGCACATTGAGTGAGAAGTTGTTTGTCTTAGTACATGAAAAAAATAAATGAATTTACACACAATTATCAGAAAGACATGGTTTGCAAAAAAATTTTGTAAACTATGGCAATATCAGACATTAAATAGAAACTAATATTCAATGTCCTGTAACAAATTAAGGAACCTAGGATATTCTTTTTTTTCTTTTTTAAAAAACTCTGTTAGTGTTTTACTTCATGGAAAATATCTTTTTGAAAGAATAACTTGTTTCTCTGTACTAAACAAAGAAAGTAATCAGGAAAAAACAGTGTAAACATGCTAAAACTTAAACCTACTGATCCTCCATTTAATTCTAGGTACACAGAAAACGATGGTTGTGATACAGCACCTGATTGATATTTCCAGGGTGTGAAAACCTCCACCATGAGATTAGGCTGATATTGCATATTCAAACACATACAATGATATATTTGTCATTGCTATTGACCTTTATCTCTCCAGTTTCCTGACAACCTTCTACAGTTATTGACATTACAAATACCAGCGACAACGTGCAGGGCAAAGTATAACCTTTCATTTACCTTCATGTCCCTCAAATGACTCACGTAGGTAGTTTCAACAAAAGCTGCAAACAATGATACTGTTGATTTTTTTTTCTTAACTTGCTAAAATGTTTTCCATTTTCCTCTTGTTCTCTGAAAATCATGCCAATAACTCACTACAAAGGAAACGATTTCAAATGAATACAGGTAATTAGAAGTGTCAAGAAATCAGCAGAGAGTAGGGTGTCTGCCATCATTTCTGTGGAAAGAGTGCCAGATTCCCTTTCAAAAAGGTCTTTGTCATTTTTTAATAGAAGGTAATTAATGTAGACTACAGTAAAGTGTACAGGATCCCAGTCACTTGTCTTTCTTTCCTTTGAAATGGGACCATAAAGATGTTTTGATTTCCAGAAACAGTCTTCTGAGGTTATTTTAAAATGACTTTTAATTACAAGCATAGTCTTTTCAGTCTTTTCATTATTTTAAAAGCAAGAAGAGGAAGAATTTGGAAAGGGCACATTTGTAAGGGTGAAAAGAAAAAAAGTTTTATTTTAAAAAGTCCAGAGCTAAGTAGTTTGTTTCAAAAGTGACAGGATGATTTCATATAACTGATAGTATCCACTGATAGGCATGATAGTATAGTATCCATGGTAGAACTGATAGTTCTGAGGAGAACACTATGAACAGCCAAACATGGAAGTCTATCCGCTAGTAGCTTAACATTCAACTATCTGAATACAGAAAGGTGAAATGGCAATGCTTTAGTAATGAAAATTATAGATATTCAGTTTGTGAAACGGTACATATTAGTGGTAACGAAAACAATTATTTCATTATTTTGACAACCATACCTCTGACAGACAAACCCAAATCATCTTAGACAGACCTGTACAAAATTTCAAATTTGAAAGAAAAATTGTTAAAATTCAAAATGAATTTTCAAAGAAATCTTGAAAATACAGGTTTGTTTTTTTAAAAATGTATACAGTAAACCAGAATGTTGAATCATTAAGTTATTAGTGCACTGAGATCAGTAACTTTCACAAGGACTTAATGCCTCACAATGAACCACAACAACCAACTCTAATAAAAAGTATCTAATAACACATCTAATCAGCTGGGTAATCCTAGTATGCTACTAGTATGAATAACTGTAGATGTTCTTTTCAATCATAAAGTTATCCAGAACTTTTCTGATTATTATTACATTTCCCCTATTTCCCTTCATGTTTCTTATAGTATGTCTGCCCTCCCTGATCCTTGATGACACAGAGAAATAACCATTTAATTAAGAGATGAAAATGTTTCCTCTCTTTTCATTTTCATTATGGTGGACAGCTAGAAGGCCTCAAAATTATGCTTGTACTGATACAACGAGGTACACCAATACATAAATTTATTTTAAACAGAAGACCAAGTTTAGTGAACGTGATTAAGCACTGTGAAACACAGACATCAAATTTTTTTGATAATGGAAAAAAGGTCTCAAAAATATGGAAGACTGCTAACAAAGTGTAGTGTACGTAAGAAAGAATATCACAAATTTTAACTTTGCATTTCCATCTGTATGTTCAGTAATAGAAGAAATTTATAATAACATTTACCAACACTAGTTATTTGTGTTACAATGAGGTCATCAGTCTGGATTTTAAGGCAACATAGACATCTAAAAGGAAGAAGCTGACAACCTTCTGATTTATGTAAATCAAACCTAACACATTTCATAGTCTGCATGTCACTGCCAACAGGAATTAAGAAGTAGTAACAAACATAAACAGCTCTCTGCTTCGTGGTTTGGAAAACAGTTGATAGATCTTAGGGCAGAAATTCCCAAAGTCTTCAGTTCACATCTTTTTTTCTGGATCTGCAAGCTGACATTTCCTACTGCTCATGTAGATCCACAGCTGCAGGCACTCTCTCATTCAGGATCGCTTCTGCTGTGTGCTAAAATCAATGGAAAGACTTCCACAAATTCCAGTGGGCATTATACTATTTTCTACAGTGATAAAATCCAGAAAATGTGCTACAAGAAATCATAAAGGTTCATTGCCTACTCTACAGCTCCGAATAATGAGAATTGGAGAACCACTCTTCTTCATCAGGCTTAATCTGTGTTTCTAACTCCCTCGAGCAAGAGTGGCAAAGGTTAGAAAGAGTAGACCCATATATGTATTTTAACACTAAGAGGGAGTCCAAACCTTTGATCTTGAGACAAATCTGGCAAAGCAGCTAGAGCACTACTTCAGATCAATGTGTTGTAGAGAACTATACTTGAGTATTAAATTTACTGAAACAAAATGCTGCTAGTTGAGGCAAAATAGTTGTAAGCCTACAAGAAAAGGGGTTTGTCCTAGGAAACCATGAAATTAAGTGGAATAGTCAGACAATACTTCTGAGCATTTACTATTGTACTCCTGTCTTATTTCTCAAAATAAGTAAAAAACTGAAGTTAGTTTACTACTGGGCTAAAATCGATAGCATGGTAAAATTATAATAGAAAATATAGTAAAAACCAACTATCTACTGTAGTGATACCACATCATTTCTTAAAAGAGCATCAAAGTGAGGAGGTAGCCTAGCAAGTTCTTTATGCAATAAGCCACAACAATAATATAATCCTAACCATAGCAGAGCTGTAAAAGGTGTTAACTGAAGTCAATCAGCAATGGTCTCATGTATAAATTTAGAACACTCCTCTAACACTTATAAGACCAGGTGCAAGTCTGGGTCACTATTTTGCAATATCCTAAATGTGTGACCTAACACTAAGTAATTGCTTATCCTCAGCAGCCGTGTCAAGCTCTCCATGCTTAAACTATCCCACTGCGTGTAAGACAGCAGCTCTTCAAATGTAATACATTAGTAGTAGCATTAAGACATTTCAAAACTGCACATAGCTGGACACAAAGGCTGGAAGCTGCTACTTGGGAATGGAAATCACCACTGGCAATATAACGGGCAACAGTGGTATCTAGCCAGAAATTCAGTTAGGTTTCTGACACCTTCGGTGAACATCTCACTACTGAACTCTTTAATCTCTCTGCTGGACTAATTAAAAGTCACATTAATTTTGCTCACAGAGAAGCAAAAAAGGTACCCCCCATTCATGTCACTAATCTGGGAAGTTCAGCTTCCCCGCACCTGGGAGACGGGTGACACAAATTAAAGACCCAGATTTAAACAGACAGCAGGGAAACACAAAACCCTGGCCAACAAACAACTGGTTATTTAAAGACCTTTGTCAGTTTGGTAGAAAATTCTTCCTTGGGCCTAAACAAACCAGACCAAAACAAAACCCAAAACTACCTGTGCTAAATTATTTTACAGTGGATGTGTTTGAGAAAAAGTTTCTTCTGAATCCCATTTCTGTTCCAGTAGCTTGATTTCTTTTACAAAACCACATTTACTCCAAGAGGAAAAAGAAAAAAGAAAAAAAAACCCAAAAATACAACAAAAAAACATGAAAGTCAACACTAGTTTCATTCCTATTATTCTACTTATCCCCGAGTATAACACAAAGTGTAACTGGAGCTGGGCTAAAATTCATACAAAGACAACAGGCTCTACAGCTTTTGACATTCGCTCATATTCTTGCCCACTCCTTACTTGTGGCAGAGATACTTTTTAATTGAATTAGGAACTTTTTAATAAAAGAAAACAATCCCACTTTGAAAATAGGTATGTAAGAGGAGTGAAGTACTTCGTAATTATGACAAAGTATGATTTTTTTGCTTTTTATTAGTTTGCTAAGCTGAATATTTTAAACAAATGCCATATAAAAATTATATGGAATGTGTACAATTTATTTATGTATAATCGAATATGTTGAATAATATACTAAGATTAATACCACCGGTCATTTTTTTTTCCCCTTAACAGATTTCATGAATTACTAGCAAAAATACCAGTGGTTGTGTCTTGCCATCTACTAGCACAGAGAAAGAAGCATGACAGAACTGGAATGGTGTGTTGAGCATGCAGCTTTTGTTTTCAATTATAGTACTGTACCAGATCAACAGAAAGGGAAAGGTCTGTATTTTATGATAAAAAGTAAATACAGTGAACATTTCACTGTGATGATTCCCCTGCCAAGTTATTTTAAAAAGCCTCATTCATGTGCAAAAACACAGTGAGTTTTGTAATGATAAATCTATTTCTTCCACCAAAAAAATGTGCTTTTCCATGAAATCTATATCAATATTTTGCAGTCCAAGCATATTAAAACATCAATGTTTTGAACCTGCACGACATAAAAAAGTAGTTGGTCACAAAGATGTGAGTGTCCTTTAAACTGTTTACACTCATGCATCCCAGTGGGATTGTTACTTGTTGAAGGATGACAAATGAATGAAATGGGAAGCTGTTTTAAATTGGTATTGGATGTTGCCTCAAAACTTTTCCTAATTTGCTTGCTACAGAAGAACAGCTTTTGCTATAGCACAGTTCAGCACAGTAGTAAATGCTGTCAGTTTCTTCTTGTGCATATGTGTGCACATGCATGTAGACATCTAAATACCATGTTGGTGGAAAAAAAATTCCAATATTAACAACAATAAGCAAATATAGCTTAGCATTATTTATTCCGTTTGCCCTTTGTGCAAGGTGCAGGAGCACTTAGAATATCAATATAATTGAAAAACACCATGCAACCTATAGCATTTCCATTCTTGTCAAGCCAATTTTTTGAAGACAAGAGAAGGAAGCAATTCTTGCAGTGGCCAGCAAGTTCTATAGATTCACTTGCTTTAGGTCAATGTGGAACAATTCAAGCATTTTTAACTGTTCAGTGGGGACATCTCTTTTTTTATATTTACGTTAAATTATGTGGGTATTCTTCACTTCAATAACAAGAAACAACATCTAAAAATAATGATTAATAACTCTCATATATAGCACTTAATAATCATATTAATAATAGAATAAAATATAAACCTACTTTTAAATAATAATAAATAACATCGAACAGAAAAGTTAATGTCTTAAAATGAATTTTGAAAAGGAGCTGATGAAACAATGCTAGCAATTTCAGTTGTTGAGGTACCAAACTAATTCAATGTGAATACAAAACTACGTCAAAAGAATCCCGCCACTTAGATCAGTAACAAAACTGACCCCTGCTACAATAGTGTAAACAATACCAATCATTATCTTGTTAATTCCAGAAAATCCAGGTACAAAGTGTTACCAATTAGTATCACCAAGAAATTTTAATTTTCCTAGATATTATATTTATTTCCAATTCAGTAAGCTGAACCACACCCTGCTATAGCTTTCACATGTCCTCAAAGCCACTGAAGCGTAAATGCCTCAGAAGAGAGAAAAAAACCTTAACCAGGTAAAACTAGAGATAGGAGCACTGAGTTTAGATTAGCAGCAGAAAAAGAATTGGAACAATACTGGGACACACGAATCACTGTGGAGTCTAGGAAGATCTTACCATCTTACCAGTGATTTCAGCTTCTTCACATGTAATAAGGAGTTCTCTCTCCCATTTACTTCAAACTATTCTAGAATTAATCACATGATTAAGTGAGATCTGGGAATTGCCTTGTACACATAAGTTCTAAAGATCTTTACACAGAACACTGGGAGGTTTCACTTCTTTAAGGTTTACTTTTTTGCTTTTTGTGAATTCATACCTAAAAAATTATTTTTAGGTTTTAAATTAGAAGTAACTCAAGCCCAGATGCTTTCATATACCATTGTAACCTAACACACCAAGAAACACTAAAAATTAAACTCAACTTTTCAATGATATTCCAATTTGATTACATTTTACTCAGGATCTATCCTTACAGTTTTGCTCAGAATAAAAAATGTACAGGTTCCTTTTCTGTTGGGTAACTGAAATACAGTGGACACAGTCCAAAGCAATAGAATTACCAAAAGAAAAAATTACTATTGTTAAGTAACAGAAAAGTGAACTCAAGTTTCAGCTCTGTTTTGGCCTCACATCTAAATTCTAAATTTATCCATGTCCAAATATGGCTTTGTTGATTGTAAATAGACAGGCCAGATATACTTGTCTCTTCCCTCACACCCTCTTACTCTCAAAAAAATCCATTTAATGGAACAAGAGACACTAAATACATGCAGAACAAGAAAAGGGCCATGTAGAGAGAAGGAAGGAGTGTAAGGTTTTCATTATGAACAAATACAACAGAAAACAATCTTGGAAAATTCCATTATTCTTCTGAAGTCTACAGCTTATACCAATCTGGTCTAATGGATCAGAAGGATTAAGTTCTCCAAACCTTATGTAAAAATAAATAAGCTAATTATCTGAACAGTAGAAAAGGGAAACTCTGCCTCCTACAGAATTCATTGGTTCAGCCAAGCATACTGTTGTGCCTCAACATTTGTGCAACAAAGCCAATAAAGAATTTTCTCTACATTCTTTCATAATTGTCAAATAAGAAATTCTAGATCACATAACTTTACTGTCACTTAAAATCTATGCAACAGTGATACTTTTTGCATTAACATAATTGCTATGCAGTGTACTAAATGTGACTCATTTTAATGCTATATCGATATGCCTGACCTCATAATAAATATTATGGTTCCTGGTCTTTAAACGTTGAACAGTGGTGCTTGGGTCAATGGCATATTAATAGGAGTCAACTACTTTCATGAATTGTTAATTAATTACTTTTGCTGTTTTGCACGTTACACTGGTCATCAAAGAAATAACAATAGCATTTTTTTCCACAAGAGAGAAGAATAACATGCAATTGCTGAGCCAAAGCAAAGAGGTAAACTTATATTGTTTCAATTGGATGGGTGGTGGCAGGAGTCTTCTTAAATATTACTTAATATTTGGATTAACATACTGCTCTATTTTGAATTATCCCCCCAAAATATATTTTGGCTAAGATACAATGCCAAGAATGTTTTCTAGTATGGTGAGACAGCTCTAGAGTTGACACAAAAATAAGCGAGTTCAGTTCAAGCTCTTTCACTTCAGGACTTCTCAATGTGAGCAGAGCTCTCTACAGTAGCTAGTCCTCTGTGCATATCTTCAACACTTCCATGACTGAAATATAAAACCATATTTACAAGTATGCAGGCTAAAGTGTAGCACTTGCCAACACCAAAGATTATTTGATAACCATAACTATGTACCACACAGAAAAAAATTACAAAAAGGGCCTGTATTAAAACAACCACATTCTCTACTTCACTGCAACCTCTCTAAAGCAGTATAATTCTCTGGGTAAAGTAAGGTTATGCTGGACTAAAATTCTGCAGACTGAATATTCAGAACTAAGAATCTAATTGTACTAAAATGAAAAGGTTATCAAAGAAAGCTACTTTTAAATCTCAGGACTTCTTAATTTAGTCTTCCTAAGGAAAGAACACCAAGAATGTGTTGAAGCTAACAATTTGGGAGTCAGGAAGCATCAAAATTAAAGTTAGCCAGGTGACATTAAATTTGCAATGGTATATTTCATAGAATCATTTAGGTTCAAAAAGATCATCAAGTTCAACTGTAAACCTAACACTGCCAAGTCCACCACTAAACCATGTCCCTAAGTGCCACATCTACATGTCTTTTAAATACCTCCAGGGATGGTGACTCAACTCCTTCCCTGGACAGCCTGTTCCAATGCTTGACCACCCTTTCAGTGAAGACTTTTTCCTAATAGCCAATCTACATCTCCCCGGCACAACCTGAGGCTGTGTCCTCTTGTCCTGTTGCTTTTTATCTGGGAGAGAGACCTACTTCCACCTGCCTACAGCCTCCTTTCAGGTAGCTGTAGAGAGCAATAAGGTCTCCCCTGAGCCTCCTCCTCTCCAAACTAAACAATCCCAGTTCCCTCAGCTGCTCCTCATAATACTTGTTCTCCAGACCCTTCACCAGCTTCATTGCACTTGTACACACTCCAGCAACGCAATGCCTTTCTTGTAGTGAGGCACCCAAAACTCAACACAGTACTTGAGTTGCGGCCTCACCAGTGCTGAGTACAGGGGGGAAATCACTGCACTTTCCTGCTGGCCACACTGTTTTGGATACAAGCCAGGATGCTGTTGGTCTTCTGGACCACCTGGGCACACTGCTGGCCCATGTTCACCTGGCCATCGGCCAGCACCCCTGGCCTTTCCCACCAGGCACTTTCCAGCCGCTCTGCCCCCAGCCTGTAGCGCTGTGTGGGGCTGGTGTGACCCAGGTGCAGGGCCCGGCACTTCTCCTTGTTGAACCTCATACAGCTGGCCTCGGCCCATGGGTCCAGTCTGTCCAGATCCCTCTGCAGAGCATTCTCTCCCCCAAGCAGAGTAACACTTCCCCCAATTTGGTGTTGTCTTCAAACTTACTGAGGGTCTGCTCAGTCCCCTTGCCCAGATCACTGATAAAGATACTAAACAGGACTGGCCCCAATACTGAGCCCTGGGGAACACCACTTGTGACTGGGCACCTGCTGGATTTAACTCCATTCAGCACCACTCTTTGGGCCCAGCCATTCAGCCAGTTCCCATTTAATTTATTCTGCTGTCCTAACATGCTTTTTTCTTTATTACAATCCACAGTAGAACACATGCTATATATTAAGCTTTTTATATTTTCCCAAATTGCTACAATAAGATTGTTTTTAATGCCATCATAACCCTCTTCATCATTATGGATAGACGTCTAATATTTTTTTCCTCAAAGGTAGAATTGTTAATATGCTTAATCCAAATTCAGTTATTTTTGCACTGTTTACTCACAGTTCAGGAGACAAGACAGTCAGTGACAAACCAGCTTCAGATTTAGATGGCCTAACTGAATGACCGAACATTTTCATTGTCAGTGTTTGTTGTTATAATTATCATGTAAAGCTTTGTGTAAAAATTGTGTGTTTTCACATTTCAGTGGAACGTATCTGTTTGCCTCCCACCATTACCACAATGCTTCCATTAGGACTTCATATTTCAACATGGAAAGCAAACATGAGTGTTCATCAGTGCTTATTCAGTGCTGTAGTAAACTACTCATTATTTTACAGTATTATTACCTTACAGCATTAAAATTATAACAATATTGTTTTGTATGCTGTGATACAAACATAAGCATTTTATCATCATTGACCCATGTAAGAGGGCTCAAGGTTGCCCATGCACTTTGCATTTTAAATTCCTTCTTTTTATTATTTAACTATGCAAATTTAAAATGAAAAAGCTTTAATAACATATGTATTCTTAGAAATACAAAAAACATAGCTCATAGGATGTGCACAGCAGGTAACTATGTGGCTAAACAGCCTCAGAATACCCTGTCTCATTCTTCCTTCAGACTTGGTTAAGTGCAATCTTCCTGTGTTAAAAATTTATAATTAAATGATCCACTGATACTCCTGTAGTAGGAATACCTTCCTGTTTACATCAGGACTGCAATTTCTCAAGGGTTTCTGAAGATCCCCAGTTTACTCATCATTCCGTTTTACTACACAACTAAGTTAACACCATGGTAACTTAGAATAACACCACAATCAGTTGTGCGTAAGCAACATATTTAACAGAATAACAACTTCCAGAGATATTACATGAATAAATTCAGCACATATGTTTTTAGCACAGGCCTTAGTGAAAACATTCAGTGGATAATATACATCTAAATATGTTTATAGGAAGATTTTGGTGTCAAGAAGTGGGTCAAGATCAACTTTGGACAATGGTCCCTTTTCTCATAGATGGGACCATAACCTATATGGAAAGCTTAACTTTCTACTGGAATTATTATGAAAACAATGTTAGGGCCTGGGACAGAAACACTCATCTAACAAGACTCAAATTAATTTTGACTTATTCTTCTAATACTACAAACTATTAGAATATTTCTGTTCAGACTTTCAACAAAACAGTTTACTTTGACAGACATTTCCAGCCAACTGCAAGTTTAAGAACACTTAAACTAACCCAAACCCAGGGCATTCAAAAATTCTTGTGAAAATTAACTACAGTGGTCACTACTATTTTGTGAGAATTTATTACTCTACTAAAACATAAGAAGTATTTAACAGTTGTTGAGTTATACGCCTGCTCAATAAGATTATATGCATTAAATGATTTTTAGGAAAAATTATGGACAAAGGGAATGTAGAACGAAAATACATATTCTAACTACAACTGCTATAAGGTATTTCTGAAACTACTTTGGAAGTATCTTACTGTATCCTTAATTTTTTTAAGCTAGGAAGCAAGACACATCAGACAGCATGAAGAAAGAAAATCTATTCCACTAGCAACCCACTATCCAATCACAGCACATCTGCCTTTCTTCTGTGATGACAAGGATGCACAGATGTTTTTTAATATCCATAAACCAATATGCTAACTATAAAAACAAAGGAACACATACAATATACTGCCAGTAATTCTATTAAGCTAAGATAAAAACAAAGATGAAAACAAAATGAACCAGTTTCTTCAAACAAACTTCTTTCTACTTATAAATCAGAGTACTAAAGAGAAATAAATACATATGTATCCTAGTGATCTAACACCCATTCCAAGCTAGCCCCATCTTGTGTCACTGCCTAAGTCATGCAAATTACACCAGAACTGCCAGTTGACTAAGATTAATGACACTGCGCCAGCTTCTTTGTTTCTCTCTGCGGCCGTTTAGTGTGAAATACTATCCAAAAACATTATCTATCCTCTATTAATCCCACAAATTTGTTCACACCATGCACATTGTTTAGGGCAATTTACAACAGGAACATACTGAGCACAATTGCATTTAATTACTTGGGTTCTAATTACATTCATTAAAGGCTAATAAAATAAATGAAACAGCTTTAAAAGCTTCTGCAAAACACATGGGTCTTGTCTCCCTCATGAAGCATACTGTAGAGGTTTGATGTGAAACATGGATTTCAACATATATGTCTGCCTATTATGTATCTGTGTTATGCACAAAGACACTGAATGCATATTTATTTATTTATTTATATATAAACCATATGCACATCAATTCTGAATGATCCTGAATACTGCTGATATTTACTTATATTACTAGCCATGAAGATGCCAGGCACCTCAAACTACTTTTTAATGTGGTATGTTGAGAGGGAGGAATATCAGTTTAACATTCCAGACCAGTTCTTTTAACTGTTTCCACCTGTACTACAGGGTTATTCCCTCATTTTCTCTCATCTTATATCTGCATTATAAAAGATATAAACTGACATCAGAAAGAGAGAAAGACAGCAAGAAAGAGAAGAAGAAAAGAGCGGAGGAAACCACATTACTTTATTTGGTATATATTCTTAAAAATATTTTGTTAAGGCTCATTTCTGACATTCATCTGAGGATCTGAATTTTTTCTTAGTAGCTATTTACATTAAAAAACCACATTCTGCACACTAGGCAGTCTAAGTAAATCTCCCATGGTGGTTAAAAATGCAGCTTGTTAATAACACAATTTCCTAATTCTTACGTTTCTACGCTATTTCCATTGTGCTTAGAATGCAGTTCATGGCAAAAGACAGAGCCTGGAACATGCTGTTCACAACTGTGCAGGGAGAATTCATCACTGGTTATTTAGAAAAAAGTGCTTATGGTGAGTTCCTCTCCTTACCACTATTCATTGCTCTTGGATTTACAAGATGATCTTAGTAATCAGTGAAAGAAGCAAAGTTCTAGTTAATCATCCTACAAACCTCACACTATGTACATTTGTGGTCTTAGCTAAAGATCCAATTTGTCACACTTGGAAATTTAAAACCCTTAAGTATTGTACATCACAAATATAATGGTAATCAAACATGTCTGCCAACAGTTAGAAAGTATATGAACTTACACACAATTTTGCTTTATGAAGAAATAAAAATAGGAAAAAAAAAACCCAAACCAGCCTTAAGTATTAACCTTCAAGTATTGCAGAATTTTAATAAATGTTTTTAAGTGCCATGACACACTCAAAGGCTTGGTGCAGATCCTACAAAGTAAATCAGGTCCATCTGATGTATCTTCCTCTTAGAACTTAATAAATATTCTCTGACTAGCGGTTTGCTAATTTTAAAATATTTTAACAATTTCTGTGTTTTCAGTCCATTACTGACAAAATAATTATATTTTGCCTTATAATAAAATACAAAATATTTTTCGCTTTGGAATATGTTTCACAAGAAGCATGCTGTGCTGGTACAGCACTTTAGGCAGTTTAACTGAGAGTAATAAAATAACCATGGCTATGTGTACCATTTCAGAAAGTTCACCTTAAAATTATACAACTTTGCCACATATATGTCTCAAACTGTTTCTTATTATGAACACAGAATCAATTCCTTTTGCAAACTATTAAAAGACCAGGAAAAAAAAAATCATATGAATCCTTCATTCAGATATATAAACGTCTCATTCCTGAATCAACATTTGCTTTGGAGAAGGGAGGAGGGGCACCCATCCCGCACAACAAAGCAGCAGCTCAATACAGCTGCCATCTGGCTTCCTCCTGCAGTTCACTTCCCATAGCAAACAAGATCCATAGTTTAAGGAGTGTTGGGGAAGGGAGAGGGGCTGCAGTTTTAACCTTACAGCTTTATGATGAGGCATTTTTCCACTCTATAAAAACCCCTCTTAATATAGGAGAATGGAAGGCTCAGGAAATTGTTAGTAGGATAGAAAGCCTTTCACTTCTGTGTTTCTGGTTCAGATCCACATCAACTCAGTGGTAACCAAATACAACTACCACCTAAAGGACTTTTTAATGAAATGATTTAGCTGATCTCAGTACAATACCTAGAGAGCAAGCATCCATATTACTAAAAGCAACACTAAATACAATAAACTTTCTCTTCACTGTGCAGAGACTGCTTCTCACCAGTAGCAGCTGAGAATGTTTCAAACATTAAAGCATAAACCAAACTATTTTAACTACAAGAGAAGAGTGCTAAAAGCATGACACTGAGGGCTCTACCACGTGGTATGATGTTTCTGCTTAAGTTCATAAAAGCACAAATTTGTCAGCTTTCAGGTTATGTTCTAATGTCTATTGTCCCTAACTTTCCTTGAGTAGTAGCAATGGAAATCTGAGCAGAAAAGAATCAAACAGTTTAGCTTTGCATTTATACTGAAGCAGCTAAAGACTCAAACTGGTGGACATGAATTCTGTATTTTTTGTATGTTATATAATAGTGTGCATTCACCATTTTTCCACATTTACAAAATAGTAATAGACCCAAAGATTCAGGCTGTGTACTCTGATGGCTCTATCAAAGAAAGATGACTATAACATAAATATATGCTAAAGCTATGATAAAGGTGCTGGTTTAAGCAGTAATACAAAACGTAGTAGTTTACTTGTTGCAAACAGTAAGGATCCAATTCCTTTCCTATTAAATTATCATTAATATCAATGGGAGTCCTAAAAGATGTCATTGAAATCAATGGAGTTTTTCCATTCCTTCAATGGGACCTGACTTTACACACTTTACTGCTAAGGTATTTAACCTAATATACAGACAGTTCATTATGATGAAATGAAAGACAATTTATTTCCATATCTAAAAAGCAGCATCCAGTTTATAGTCAAACAAACTTAAAAATCAAGCATTCATGTTGCTGTAAAGGTCAAATGCTGTTCTAATACCATACAACTGAATGGATAATATCCATTAAGACCGATCAGTGAAGAACACCAACAAAATGAATAAAAACAACCCAAAAGCTAATGACCTCAATCCCTAGCAGCCCCTTGACCCTTATTACTACAGCTGCTGGTGTAGGAAAGGATTAAAGGGGGCTAGAAATCATTGGGTTAACATACAAGGGCTCAGAAATTTGACCTTGGTTACTTAAAACATATATCCCCTACTAAAAATGAGTATATGAGGAGAATTAGAAACAGAGCTAGCAGAGGTCAGCTTGAGTGCAGATAAACTAAGAAAAAGGAGGCTTGAAAGGCAGAAAGGTTTTATTTCTCCCACAGCACTTTGTTGTAACCAAGATGGTCTAAAGACAAGAAGTATAAGGGCAGTCAACATTGTTGAACATGCTAGAAAAATGTTTGGGCACACAAACCCTTCCTCGTGTCTTAAACAGAAGCAGCAGCTTTCAAAGCTATATAAAAAAAGATCTACTCGCCATTAGATATGTACCACCAGGTCCATATGTCATAAGACATATGAATAACATCCTTATCACCACGACCAGAAAACTGGACTTCCTCACTAATTGCAATCATAAATTCAATAATCATGACTCTTTTGTCAAGTTGCCTCTGAAATACTCCTATACTAAGACCCTTTCCTAGGTATTAAGGTCAGCATCGAAGATGGTAATCTACAAACTGAAATGCACAGAAAACTGCAGACTAACAAACTTAACTCCATAAACCTGGAATCATCTGAAACACACACACACACAAATCAGGCATCCTCAGATGTCATCCCATTCACTCTGAAGAAAAATCTCATGATACCATCCAAAGAACCATCAACTATCCAAAGAAGACTTTTACTAACAAAGTACACTTCTATAAAAAGACCATGTTTATTTGAAAGAGATATCTGAGCATCACAGAGGGAATTACAACTGTCAGATAACATTGTAATCAGTACTTAAAGAGAAAACCATTAACCAATCATGAGCAATTCTAGAAGAAACACCAAGAACCACCTTCACCTTCTAACAGTCTCTAGCCTCAGAAAAATCACCATCATGGTCCAAAGGTGTGGTATGGATAGGTATGGTCCAAAGACACTGAATGGATGAAGACCATATTTGAGCAACAAACGTAAAATCTGACAACATATCACTATTATTACCGTAGTAAATAATCTCTCAACAGAACCACCACTACCTTTCAATGTTACAACTGCATTTTCAGGAATATAATACAGTTCATCCCAGTAACTTGTCATCACAACAACTTTGATGTATGTAAAATTAAGCAAAACCTACATATCGGAGTGAACTGACAGTCTATTAAAGGAAAAAAGTACCCAGATGTGAACACCTCTCACTAGTCACTGTGCTCCTGATCTCTTATTCCTTCCTCTCTCATTGCTCACACACTATGCCCCCATGCTCAGGTAAAACTTACAAACATCTTTGAAATTTTGGTAAGCAAACCTCATAATGCTACTGGATGCCAAAAATCAAGGATGCAAGAGAGTAGTTTAATAGCACATTTTAATCTCCTTTCCTTCTATCCCAGACTAACCTGTGTTTCACATACAACAAACATCTTATTGTCCCTAGAAGTACCTTTGTCTTTCTTTTCTGTTCCCCCCCCAAGCCCATATCATCCTGTCTCTTGCACAAGTACCAACCGCTTTTCTTTTAAAGATGATTGAATTGATGTATGTCTGTCTCTGAGCAACTGTTCTCAACATCTATTTTGCTGTTGTATCTATTTCACACACGGCTTAACTTTTCCAAATATTCCAATTGTTCTAATAAAAGATAATACTTTTATCTACAGACCTCTTCCTGTATTTCTTTAAAGTCAAGTCTGTTGATAACCAAACTAAAAATGTGAGACAATTAAAAGGCAAATGATGGCATAATAAAACTTCAGATTCCTTCTACTTTCAGTATTCTGAAAATTAAGGAGCAATTTTCTGTATTTTAGGTTTTTAAGCATAACCAGTAAGCTTTTAAATGGTATTCCTGTAGCTCTGAATCTGAATAATTAACAATGTTCAACTTTTTTCTTAAAAAAAAAAGTTGTTTTTTGCCACACATGTATTCACTGAACACAAATGAAGAAAAAATGATCTCTAAAGAGGAGTTCAGGATTCATGCACAACAGAAACAAAACAAGCATGGGAAGAAGACCCAAGGTGTATTTTCTACTTTTTTCATGATGAGTTTCTTGCACAAAGCAAGCCAAATACTATGAAAGAAGTAAATTTTGATCCATCAGTGGACTTAAGTACTTACAATACAATGAGAAAGGGATAAGAACAGTTAGGTCATCAAACAAAAGGGATTAGATTTCATTAAGGGCCAGCGAAGAGTTGTGCAGTAGGAAAGAACATTAGCAGCTTTGAGTAGCTTTCTGTGCTTTACCTGGAAAAATGTTTAGATTATACATATTTGTTTGAGGTATTTACAAGAGACTGTTGAGTGTCATTTACCAACTGAAATAGAGAGAAAAAGACTAAAACAAAAGAATGTACATGTTATAATTAAGAAACCAAGGTGTGTCCCACTAAGCGAGAGTTGAAAGTATCCAATCTCAAAGTAACTTAGGTAACCACATAATCTAAATCCTTACACAAATTTATGAAACTTTGTAGGGGAAACTATCTAGGTTCTTTGTCTCTGTTGCATCTATTCATAAGGCAGCTCCAATATCTCATTCATTTTACAGGTAGAAACATATTTTTCCAGTTCACATTTAATAATGGTCCAGTTTATGATAATTTGTTATTTTAGTAATTGCCATTTACTTTACATAGGTCTTCTCCCTGCTTTGTGGTTTATCGCCCATTTATGTTTTCAAAGATAATTATTGTACCACCTCCCAGTCTGTTTTACTAGACTAATCAAGCTAAGCTCTTAAATTTTCTTGAGTCTGTACCTTAACTTTGTTCAGCTGCACCCATCTCAGCTGAACTCATCTTTATTGAAAGCAGATAACAAGAAATGCACTGCAGTATTCCAGGTGATGTTCAGACATAGGAAGCTTTTGCACAATGGAATGAATACTTACCTGTCTTTGCTATAAATACATCAGATCCACAAGAACCTCCAGCTCTTTATATGTTTACAGTCAAGAAGTGTAATTTATAGCAGAAACACTTGTTATTTTCACCTCATACTAAGATTTTCATCCCATTTTGTATTACTATATGCTTCAAGGTCACCCAGCAGTAAGGTGTTTTTGCTTGAAAGCCTCTCTCTCATTGGCTCTAACACCTACCACTTTGTTTTCAGCACATATTTTTTGTGGCAGTGTCATTAATGAAAATATTAATTAAGATAGCCCCCTGAAACATTCCTTGAAGAACATTATTCCTGCATCTTATATTTTCCTTTTCAATAACATTTGTGGTCTCCTTAGACATTTTCTAATCTTAATTTGTAAATGCCTTCATTACATTACAAATTAAGTTTCAGAACATCATAGCCTGTAAATTTAGTGACAATACTAAATAAAACACTGAAAAAATGTTAGCCATCACAAATGTATAACTGGATTCTGACACTGACAGTAACATTTGTTCTCCACACTATATCTGGGAAGTTAATTTCCCATGGTTACACAAGTCCTAGTAGGATTTCTCTCTCTAATAATATTTCAGGAATCTGAAAGTATCTAATATATCCAAATATATACTAGACCCTTGGGTACTCTTCTAGTAGGATCTGTTTAACAGCTCTTCCAGAAGTGAAGCAGTGTTTGAAACTCTCTCCAAAAGACAAAGGTAGGTATATTCTGTTTTTTAAAGCATAGCATAGTGATAATACAATGCTTTTCAAAAACATAACAAAAAGATGTACAACTTCTTGGCTTTAGAAGACAAAAAGTAGGTATCCCTCTGAACTAGAATACATTTGCAGGAAAACAAAAGCATACTCTTTTAAAAGTGCCTCAGTATTAATATGTACTAATGCATGATCCATTGTAAAGAAAAACACACAACACACTTCTGAGTTGTCTGCAAGTAGGGTAAAGAGCAATACACTTTCTCTCTTCCTGCAAAGAAAAACAGAGCAGAATCTTCAAGTGCAAGTTAATCAATTTTTATAATTCCAGTAAGAATCTAACTTGGTAAAACACCTAAAAGATTTACAGTTACAAAGAAGTTTTTCAAGTAATAAATAATAACAAAAGTAGGAATAAAATATTATACCACTGTATCAGTAACACAATGTACACTGAAGGTCAGATAACTTGAAAGCTTAAGTATCAAGTTTAAAAGCCCTACCAGGTAGCTTTTGGATCATTGGCTTTTTGGAGCAAATCCCATAGATGTCTTTGGACCAGTTCCCATGGGCTGTTAGAAAAAAGTCAGAGCCTCCACACTTAATCATATAGAACAATGGCACAGGTTTCATTTTTTCAGTTCACATTAATTCCACAGTGAAGGCACAAAAATGAAGAACTAACTAGCTGTTACTGGATGAATTGGTACTGAAATATACTAAAATGCACAATTACCCATTTTACTGTTGATTAAACCAAAAGGCTTTAAGGAAAGAAAGAAGTACACAGATATTTCTTCCATGGCTTACTTTTGTTTGTACCGATGCATGGCCAAAAAGTGTGACAGCAGGCAAAAAATTATATACTTTCTCTCCATCTCTCCTTCTCTCCACTAGTCAGAATAAGTTCCTTGTCATTCCCAAGCTGTCTCACTATTTAACAGTTCTGTAGCTTTGTATCAGTTTCAAGTAAGTTGAAAGTTTAACAACCCTTTGGATCATGTGACACCAAAATGTAGTTAATAAGAATTTGTTTTAGCATCAACACAATAACACAAGCTCTAAAAGACAGCTACATCTACACCCCAAAATTGTACTGGAATAACCCTCCACACTACTGACTTGTAAATCTTTTATTAAATGGAGCATAATATGCTGCTTGTCCTTAATGGACTAGAAAATACATTAATAGTATATACATTTCACAGTGCTGAAGTTAGAAAAAATAGCATTACTGTACTTAGTAATGGTGAATACTGTTTTACAAGCAGCACACAAATACATTACTTTGAAGCTGGTTTACAGAAACCCCTATCTGTTAAGATATGACTTGGCTGCAAATCCATTAATCTAAACTAGACTGCAGCATACCTGTGATGTCCTACAAGCACTAATTGATAAGATTTCCCAATTATAAACTTTACTTCATTTTTATGAATGCAGTAAATGAAGACGTGGAAGTGGACAAGATCTCATTTTGGATAAGACTCTAGTCCTTGTTAAAATGTTATTACTTCAGAGCTGGTTATGTATCATCATTGATATAACAATAACAGATGTCTTATTTGTGCATTCCTTTTCTGCCTGCCTTTCAGCTATGATTTTACAACTTGTAAAGGATTAGAAAAAATTGCTAAAGGATTTACAAGAGATTTCTGCAGTATTATTTAGAAGACAAGCATCGTATCATTTTTACAAATGTGTTAACTAACATAACTCTCATTGAAAGGACTATATTCTGTAGTCTCTGAAATTATTGATTTGGGACTAAATTTATCAGTAAAGATTACTACATGTGATAATGGTGACAGATAAACAGTAGAGCTAACCATGAGGATACTGCCTAAGAACACTTCCACTTGCAAATAAATGCACATAAGATACAGCATTATATTCTTCCAAGGTTTGTATGAATCCTGCTTTGATTAGTGAGTCTATAATTACTTTAAAATAGTAGGGATTGATTTAAAGCAGTTTCCTTTTAATTGTTTTGTCCTTCACTTCAATAAACAGGACGATTGTAATTACTACTTAGAACTTTCTTAACCAATGTTCTTTTCTGTGGCATTTCACTGTCAAGAGCAATGACTGGAATGAGATTAAACAATCAACCAAAAATATGCAAAAAAATTTGGATTTTCATTTATCTGGTAAAAAATGTGGCGCTTTTTTTCCCCAGTGTGCTAGCATTTTTCCCCTCATAGTTTTTTTCTGTTTGGAAATAAAAAACTCCATTAAACTAACCTGTACAGTTTCACCACTGTATATGGAAACTATGGACAAAAATAACTCAATTTTGCACATTTTTTCCCATAAAACCTTAAACTAATCTAAGTTTTGGCATGGAGGTTAATGTTAGGACTAGGGAAGGGTTAACTATTCAAAGGTATTCATAGAAAAGCCTTGTGGAATGTAAAAGACACATCATGCACACCTGTAAACTAACAGAATAAGTATTCTAATTAATTATCAGCCTGAAGTGTTGCTAGAACTACATAACAGTTCTTCAGTTCCCCAAATGAGCAGCCTGAAATACCTTAACAAAATGCTGAAGCTCTAGTATTTAAAAATTAGTCATGAATTATACAAATAAACATTCCAGGAATTTTAGCTTTTGCCACAAATACTCACCACTATCTTCACTGGAAATTTTGTTTCTCTGAGGGCTGCATAATCAAATTTTTAATCTATTACATTTTCAGTTGCAGTTTACAAAATCAAATTTCACCCAAATTCTTTGAGATGTTGTTCTCCAGTTATTTTTCACCAAAGTTATATAAACTCCATTCCCATTCACTGACATGTTTATGTCTATGCAGACAGGTACAGAAATCACACACCCACATTCTGATGTTGTCAGAGGAAGCCACATATCCAAGCTTGCTGGATAAACCCTGCAAAGCAAAAGAGAACACTGATTAACATATTACCACATTAACATAGCAATCTGGTTTCCAGACCAGAGCTGGACTGACACTGACCAGCTCAAAGTACAGAAAAAGCAGTTCACATCCACTTCTATCACTTTTTATAGATGTATACTTTAGATATGTCTATGTGTTGTAAATCAGTGTAGTGCAGTGTATGCCAAACATTTTTATTATTTTTTTTTTAGTCCTGGAAATCACTTATCTCACCTACAGCAATCAGCTATGTTGAAAAGTACAGAAGGCAGGTACAGCATTAATTATATCCATTCTAGTACCTAATGTATGACTGCTAACCCTGTGCCACACAGCAGGACTGTCTATAAGCTGCCCAGTATAAAGAAAGTTCAATCCAGTTTATTACAGAGAAGGTTTCTTAAAACTGTACTTAATTTTTTTCTAAAAATGAGTTAATTAAAGTTCCTACTGATGCAAATTCTGAATTTTACTTAGATGTGATAAATCAAAGATGTATAAGAAATTAATCCGTCCTGATCTGTAGAAATTAGGCCTAGGTAGTATACCAAACATAAACACTGGAAGAAAAATATAATGCTTAAAACCAGCTTAAAGATAAGGGCTGTCATGTATAGATAGTATGCAATACTTGACACGAAATGCAAGCATTCAGTTCACTGCCAGTATATACATCTTTCTCTGGCATCTCTACTAACAAGGAAAAAAAGACAAAAAAAACATTTCTGTGAGTCATTAGTTGCAATTATATGATGACCATATATAGCACTACTCACAACCCAGATCAAAACTAAAGTTGTTTAAAGGTTTGGAAAGACTTTATGAGGACATGCATAAAACCCTGGAAAGCTTTATTTTCCTCTATTATTATTTATTTATTTTCTGCAGGCAATGTGAAAATTGCCACTTTAAGTACACTCGTGTATATACAATAATTAGTTTCAAGGTAGAAAGAAATTAGTCTTTCCATGGTTGTTTTGCAACACCCAAACGATGTAAAATGTCCACAAGATACAGAAAAGATTTCTGTGCCACCATTGTATTTCTATAAAAGTTCCCAATGCATAGAAAACGTTAAGGTCAGTTGAGATTCCCTTACACATGAGATACTCTCTGATACTCTTCTAATCACATGACCTACCAGTCAGAATGCAAGCAAACTTCCTTGGCAAGTAATCACAGCCAAACTACCATGAAGTCTGTGTTTTCCTCCTTAAGCAATTGTATTGCCGGTTACCTCAGCACAGAAAAAGAAACATCTTATTTTGCCTCCATATATTTATGAAGGATGTCTAGAAAATTATGGGTTCACTAACTTGTTCCTGTACCAGTATCACTGACTACCCATAACTTGCAGGACTACAAAGCAATGAGTCTTGAAGTTGCAAAATATGAGATGAATGAAAATAATTCAAAAATTTAAGTTATTCTTAAATTATTGAATTCTTTTACAGTTGAACATAGTTGTACACGCAGCCAAAGAACCCGCCTGACATGAATTACTAAATAACACGTCCATCCAAGAGCATATCAGTGAAAAAAAAACAGGCTCTGCAACTCCCACCACCAGAAGTGTAGGACTGAAATGGAGTCTTTGGTGCTTTTACCAAGCATAAAGAGCTAGATCTAAAATACCGTCCTATTAGTTGTAAGGACTTGCTAACACTAAGTGGGTTTAAACAAAATGCACTTACCAGATTTTTACTAAAATCATCTCTCTTTCCTCATTCAAATTTCACAGAATCATAGAAATGTTTAGAACCTCATGAGTTCATCTAGTCCAACTTCCCGCTCCTCAAGCAGGTCACTTTGAGCTGGCTGTCCAGGATTGTGTCTGGTCAGCTTTTTAATATCTCCACAGAAGAAGATTCCACAACCTCTCTGGGCAACCTGTTCCAGTGTTTGATCATACTTATAGTAAAAAAAAGTCTTCTCATTTTTGGACAGAATTTCATGTCTTTTAATTTGTGCCCATTGCCCTCTGTCTCGTCAGTAGGCATTACTGAGAACAGTCTGGCTCCCTCTTGTTCATTCCCTCCCATTATGCATTTATACACATTGGTAAGATCCTTTCTTGAGCCGTCTCTTCTCTAGGCTTAAGAATCCCATGTGTCTCAGCGTCTTCTCAAATAAAGATACTCCAGCCCCTTAACCATCTTTGTACCCTGCTCCAGACTTGTTCTGGTGTGTATCTTTTTGTATCTGGGGGCCCAGAACTACAGACAGCACTCCAGCTGCAGCCTCACCAGCGCTGATTAGAGAGGAAAAATCACCTCCCTCAACCTGCTGACAATGCTCCTCCTTGTGCAGCCCAAGGTACCATCGGTCTTTTTTGCCATAAGGGCCCATTGCTGGCTCATAGTCAGCTTGTTGTCCACCAGGATCCCAACATCCTTCTTAGCAAAGCTGCTTTCAAGACTGCAGGACCCCAGCGTGCACCAGTGCCTGAGGTTAATCTTCCCACAACATAGGGCTCTGTTCTTCCCGTTGTTGAACTTGATGAGAAATTCAACTCCTTTAAATTACATTTAGTAATTCAGAGATAGAATAGGAAGGATCAGCTGGACCACTAGATTCCAACTTCTACAAAAGTTCAAGAAATTTTAAATAAGCAAATTTGTTTCCAGTTGGATTAACTTCAAAATTATATAGCAAGATAGCTTAAACATTCTTTCCTAGCATATGAATTATTGCAACGGTAGTCTGAAAGACACCTAAGCCCAAGTAAATATTCATAGTAAAATTCACAACATGTTTGGATTGGTTAACATGCATGGATCAACTCCCTTTAGTCACCGCTTGTACTGGTCACTAAGTGGAAACATCAGGGCAAGCAGAAACAAGAAAAGACAAGACACAGGAAACCTCATGATAACAGACACTCCTTCATCTCCTGTGATTCACGTACCAACATAAAACAAATAGGGCATTATCACTTCTATCTTGTAAGGTACTTTTACTAAGCAGATCTAGAAAAATGGAACAGATCACTCTACTACCACTTCTGTCTCCTTCAGCTGCCTCATCTAGCTTCACAGACACCAGGTGTTGCCTGGGATGCTTGTCTAGGGGTCTTTCTGATATTCTTCTTCTGACAGGTTGAATTTTTAATTTTATAGTCTTACCCCTGATTAATTAACTTCCTCCTATTGCCAAAGAGCATCTGCTAGTTACACAGGACAACATTGTGAGCACATTATTACAGAGAGAACTAAAAGCAACATTTTAAGCACCATTGTGGTGAAATCACGAGATGAGGTATTTATTAATATTTAACATATCAAATATTTTTTCCAAAATTTCTAAACAAATATTTAAAATAATATAAATGCCAAACAATAACTACACATGTAACTTGGACAAAAATTCAGTTGCTGAATGATATTACATGTTTTTGTTGGTACCTTGTTGAAGTTGATGCCCTTTTATTTTCACAAAAAATCCAGAGAGCTTTGTAACATCCATCTACATCTAAATGAAAATTTCATGCTATACTACTTACATATCTATTCTTAAATCCTTAATGAATATACTTCTTAACATATATTTCAGACTTGTAATGTTTTCTACTGTACAACAGTCAAAGTTCCTCACTCTGCTTTCTGGAAACCCTTGTACATAGCAGATTTAACACTGTCTACAAAAGAAAATGCTTAAAAAAGGTTTTTGAAGAACATCAGCAACACATTTAGTGTTTAGATCCTTGACAAACTTTATTTGTTTAACTTCTCAAAGAACACTTTAAGAGGTGACCTGAGCAGCAACACTGACTTTAAATTGATATATCTAGCACACAACTGACCAAAATCAGGAAATCAAGCTCTAGCAACACCAAGTGACAAAAATAAAGCTAAACAAGTTCAAATCGGGCTACTTAAAATTGACAGTGAAAGTAATTAACCACAAAAAATTCAGTAAGAGTCTGTATTTCCTGACAATTTTAAATCAAAATTTAAAGATCTGAGATCTTTTTGGTTACAATCTTGTTTTAAAAAGATGCCCTCTAATTCATTCACAGTGGCTGAATTATAAGCAGCAATTAATTAATGAATTACCTATAATATATGTTATGTAGGAAATCAGGCTAAATGGCCATAGCGGCTTTCCTTCTGGCCTCAAATCAGAAAGAACATATAGATGTCTTAGCATATTAGATTACATTTTAAGCTTGTTTTAAATGTGATTGCTTAAACAGAAAAAAGTTAGGCTTTATACATCTAACAAATACTATCAAATATATTGTTTCCAATATTAGAACACTAAATACGGAAACAGTAAACTCATTTTCAAAACTGATTTTTTTCTTAAATGGCATCATCTAGCAAGCTTTATTTATTGCTTTGAGCGGTCTCATCAACCTGCCATGAAAGACACTAAGTATACTAAAGCCACACAACATGGCAGTAGCCTACATTTTAACTTACCCTTAGGGACTACTTAACCTCTTGTTTTACTTTTTCCAGACCAAAGCAACAGTAAGGATAACCAAGAGATGATATATATGTCATAACTATGTAAAGGTCAACAAGGTTTAAACACGCTGGGTTCTACTCATAAATATTTGACTAATAGGAGCGTATTTTTCATCTTTAAACCCTAAGATTGGCACCTCAGTAGGCAGCAAATTATTCTGACTGAACATGTAAAACACATGGTCCTGAGTTGAATCTCTCCAGATATGTGCCTGAATGCCGATGTCAAATATCAAGAAGTAGCAATAATTCTTCTCTTACCATTCCTTGCATTATAAAGGTAACTGACTATATCAGTATGAATTGTACAATGTGTCCAATTCAGAACATGCTTACATCACCTTGACTCCAATTACATGATTTTGGATTCACCCTAGAGTACTTTAGAACCTGATCCTATACATCTCTTGTTACTAACCAAGTAGCAACTTCATTTAGTTTATAGAACAGAAAGGGCAAACTAGTTTGATTACAGGGGAATAGGTGACCTCATTCAGGACTGCCTAAGTTTAGGCAACCTACGTTTCCCCTTTGGAGATCTTTGAAGCAACTGGTTTTAGTGTTACCGTACAAATTTGCATAATGCAAATACACTTCAAACCTTTCCTCCCTGACAAAAACAAACAAACAAAAACAAACAAACAAAAAAGGCAGGCACTATTAATCTAGTAAAATATTTTTTCTTTTTATAATTGAAATTAAAATTGATTTGGTGTGCAAAGAAGTAATTAATGGCTACTACTTTTATATTTCACTTATTTAGTGGCTCAAATAATCCATCTGTATCATCATGTCTCTTGATTATTGAACTGAAAGACACCAGATCTGAACAAATAGCCACATGATTCCAGAGAGAATGTCATCATATCAACCATTAATATTTTCTTTAATCAAAGAGAGAGGGAGGTGGGGGGAGCCTAAACAATAATTTCATACACTTACATGTTTTCCAGGCTGTTGGATTAGACAGGGTTTTTTTCCCCCAAATTGGTATGGCTTGGGTTAGATTTAAAATCAGTTCCCAGAGGAGGCTGATAAATGGATTAAAGTGGAACATAAATTCCCTATGTCACCTAGTCCCTTAAACCTTGATGTCAGTTACATGCCTAATCATTCCATTATTATAAACGTCAAATATGTTTTACATGTGTTAAAAAGAGTGAATGGGTATCAGAAGAAATGGAAGACTCAGGAAATTGTAATGCTATTATGAATTTCCATGCAAAAATATTGAAAATATTAGTGTTCTCCCATTAGTCATTCAGATTCTTATTTTATTGTAATTTTCACACTGAATCCCTTCCTGTAAGAGAGAAACCAGTATATCCATTGCACTACATATACTTCGCTTTCCCTTGATGGCACTACTTCTATGAGCTAGCATAAAACACTGGTGCGTATAAAGGTGGAATACAAACTTGCAGTGTGCATTTTTTTCGGTAGTTGATTTGAGCAATTGTACACAGGAATCTTGCTTAGAAAATATGAGAATTTTTATTCTACTCAGCAAAATTAAATGTCTCAGCTGAAGTAGTTTGCACTGGATTTTAAGAAAGATGTTGCAAAGTATAGAGAGCAAAAAAATGACTTATGAGAAAGGAATGAAAGAACTGGATTGCATACACTACCAAACAAAACCAGGGGAAGCAGATCAGCATTACAATAATTCTGAAACAAGTAAATAAGCCAGTGATTTATCATTCTCCCCTTTCTTCAAAGTATACAGAGGAAAGTAAGTGATTTCATTTGCAATCTGCAGGCTTGGAATTAAACGTTAGGAACAAGCTTTCCATATCCAAGTGAAGTAAAATACTGGAACATGTTAGCAATGGAGACTATGAAAACCTCATTATGGAAGTCTACAATAACAAATTAGAAATATTTCAGTATGAGGCAGTGCAGTTATATTTGATACTATCAAATATCTGATCTGGTTGACTACACGATCTCTTGAGGTTAGCTGCATTCTACATTTCTATGATTCTGTGGTAACAGTTATTCAAAGAATATTACAGTTCTTTAATGGTGAAAATATTTTATATGTAATGAGAGGTGAGAATCCTTGGGCAATAAAGCATTAAGCATTTTAGAAGAGAAACAGTGAAAGAAACCTCAGCTGTTCAACATAACTCCCTAAGTATAAGGTGACAAGAGAAATTTCACTACTAGGGAAAAAAAACATTAGCCTTAACCTACTTCTATGTCCTTCCCCAAAGCTTATCTGATCTGAAATAACCCCAAGTTACCAAAAATTGTTATATGCTTAAGAGTTCCAGACTACACATAATAAGGTTCTAATTTTCAGGTTGGCTAATCATACCAAGCTCCCATTGAAGCCAAACAGCATTGGTGAGTCACTGCAAGCTATATAAGCAAACCTTTGCTGTGTTATTGAGTGAGTGGGAGTAAAAGGTGCTGGACAGAAAAAAGACTCAAACTACCACAACAGCACACAACTCTGAAGGTTCAAGTTTCTGTTGCCAGTTGTTAGGCACCGGAAAAATCAACAGGTCAGAGAGTTAACATTAATCTGTTATCTCTTTCACAATCCATGCTTAGGAAGAATTTGTTACCCTTTCAGAGATCTTGTTAGAAAGCAATAAAGCACAATACTGGAGCTAGTTCTAGAAGTATTTATTTACCTTTCCATTTGAAATACTTCTGGCTGCAAGAGAAGAGAAACAAACTATGTACCTATTAAGATACTATGTTTCCAACAAGTTACTAAAACCAGGCCATTCAGTAAGGCCTTGCTGTCTCAAAATAATGATTGGGAAATAAAATGCAAAGTTCCAAATGTTTCTAATTAGCAAAAATAAAAAATAAATACTGTAAACAATACAATCTATCACAAAGGTACTCTTTATTTCACTAGAATGGTTGTATTTTACATGGGTTGTTTGTTTTCATATATTTACACATTGCAACATTATTGTTACAATGTCAAAAGCTGAGAAACTTGGAAATTATACCACCCCTTTTGCTGTACAACCTTGATTCAGTCCCTCCGTTTATCTGCATTACAAACCAGTTCTTAATTTCTATTTTTTCCCTCCTTTGCCTTACTTGCATAGAAAATAATGCACTTCTGCAGTACTGTTTTCAACCTTTAAATTCAAAATTTGACCTCACTTATTCTTTACTGCATGCGTTGTCACACGTACTAAGAATAGTCTTACTAATTTCAATATATGTTCTCTAATGAAGTTCACTACCACAGTAGCTTATTGCATAAGCACTAGCATGAAGATATATATTAGCAAATGTATTTCCAAAACATCTTCTTCTCTGTCATGTACATATTTGTATATTTTTGCATGTGTGTACATTTTTTTTCTTTTTTCATACATATGTATGTGTACGAAAGAGATTAATATTGAACAATTTAGGCCAAAACTTTTCACTGATTTGGACTCTCCAGGGTAATACACCTAGGACCTGATTTTTCAGAGTACCACGCTCAGTACTGTGTATGTTCAGGGTACAACTTCCATTAAATTCAGTTCCATTGACAGTACTTAGCATTTAGTGCAATGATGCTCTCAAATGCAAATTCTTAGCAGAACATATGTAGGATAATCATATTGCTTAATGGTGGGCACCTAATTTAGATGTCTAATTTGTGAGGTTAATCCCCCAAGGCTCTGCTACCGTCAACAGAAAGAGGTAGCCCTGCTGTCTCTGACTATGCATCCCTACTTCCTCCCATGTGCTGGCACTAACATTTATAAGGCTGTTCAGTGAGTTGGAGTCACAAGTTGATTTAGCTGAAAAATATTTTTAGGGGTGTAAGGGGGGTTGCATGTTAAGTTTCCAGCAGGATCAGCTGATCTATCTGACCATGTATGCACACAATCAGCAGTAGCAGTAATACAAGTGCACAGGTATTACTCTGAAACTGGCCAGAGCAGATTGAGATGATCTCTTTAGCCAGCAGCTTATGGCACCTGTGTAATTAAATTAAACAGTTGGCACAGAATAACATGCATGTTGTGTTAAAAAAAGCCACATGGAAAGAAAATTCCATCAAATTATTTCTAAGCTTACATAAAAAGTCCAATAAAAGACGCAAGGAGAGAATCCATATTTCCTGGGCAGCAGTTAAATTATCTTTACACTTACATTTTCTTTCTATAGTTCCTGCTTCATTCACCCAGTATGTATTCCAAATTCTGCAACAAATGAGGCAGAGGTCCTATGGAAAACAATCTAATTCATCACACAACCACAGTGTTTTCTCTGTACAGTGAATGAATCTGAAATCCCTTGGGGAAAAAAGCAGTATGCAGTAGTTAATGATATTTTAATACATATAGACGAAGAGGGCAAATTAACTTTAAATAATTTAATTGGAAACCAGAAAGGTATTTTCATATAGGCTTTTGTATCTGACTACTAAGAGCTTAAAAGGCAAATCCAAACTCCAGAAATTTCATCATGTGGAACTAGAGTCAAGTGGCAGGGTAAGAACACTTTAGAGCATGTTACCACCACAGTTATAGAAATTGATTTTTAAATAACTCATCATTTTCAAAAATCTTTTATGGCTTGTTACAGAAAATACATAAACATGCAGCTTAGAACCATAAAAGTGGCCCAAGTCCATTAAAATTGATAGACTTTCAATTGACCATAGATCAGGGCCCATGCATATAAAGCAGTGTTTTCAAAACACTATGAATGCAGACTTTTTTTTTTTTTTAATTAATTCAACAAGCAAAGAAGTATTTTAAAGAAAGATATATTGGGTATACAAATAGTACAGAAAAGTAGATTAATCTGTCTCAATGACTTCTGTGATTATGAGGAACAGATCTGAAAACACAGAAGGAAAACAATGCCTGCCTGCCTTTTTTCATTGGTATTCTGCAATGTATAATCATTGTATTGCTGTCATGTTCTTCACAGCATCGTGGTATCAAGCAATTCCATGAATACTTTCAGGGAAAAAAACCAGAAACTTACAGTGACCTATCATTTTGTGAATTGGCAAAACAGTTAATGTTTAACAGTGATATATATAGACCAACTGATCCTTTTTTTATTTGTTTATTTAATACATACTGAAGATATCATAGTTTGTTTCACAATACACTTTCAGAAAGTACATTAAAACCTATGGATATAAATTAGATCATAAATTGAGGGTTCTCCTTGTTTATGAGGTAACAACTGTATCCTGTGGAGGTGTTTATTAGACCTGTTACAGATACAGTTGCTACCAAATTAAGTAGAAGCATGCTCAAGATTTTCTTACAATACAAAAATGTCAAGTAAGAAGAGCTGAACTTCACAACCCAAAAAAATGACAGGAAATATATCAAAAGACTGAAAAATACTTGCAGAAACATGTGCACCACACTGAATGAAGTGAGAATATTACAAGCATGAGAAAATTGTAATAAGCACTCCAATCAGCTGCAAACTAGATTCTAGTCTTACTGTAGTTCCCAACACTAGAATCTATGATCGATATATTGGAAAATATGTATGACTGCTAGCAGTCTTGGCATTAATATTGTTACAGAAATCAACATGGACCAGAAATTGTGTCTATGAAGAAATGGGGTGATAAAGTAAAAAGATAGCTGTAAGGTCATAAAAATCAAATCAAAATTTGCACTTTGTGCATGAATTGATTCCTCACAATATCTTACTATAATTACATATTCTCAAAACACAGTGGTTTTAAGCTTTGTGAATAATAATGAATGGTATTTTAACTCTGAACTTGGCTGTAAATCACACTACGTAATCATCTTCTTGAGGTAATGGGAGACACCCACCAATACCACAGTTAAACTATCAACTAACACAAAACAAAAAATAGACCAAGGGTCGATTACCTACTGTCCTACACTAACTGTGGCCAAGACTACCTGCAAGGAATGATAGTCATTACTGGATGTCCTCTGCCAGGTGTTCTACTCTGTCTCCCTGTCTGTGTTCTCCCCCTATAGCTTACACATCCTCTTCCTTCCCCCCCCCCACCCCCACCCCCACCCCCAATTTGTCATTTCCAGTCTGTTTTTCCCACAGTTTCTTTCTCTTTAGTCCTGTGTCCTTCTTGGAAGGGAACTGTTTATATAATAGATGGACTGGAACCCAACCCCAAGGCAAAAATCCAAAAATCAAGAGCAGCTGCCACAGGCAGATACTAAGGAAACAATGTAAGAACAAAGCAAGCACATAGTTACTTCCTGAGAACGTTTTCCCAGCATCCATTTGCAGCTCTGAGACTCCCTGAGCCAAAGGTAAATTTTTTTTCATGCATTTTTTTTTTCTTATGTATTTCATCCAGTGGCTTACTGAATTTATGCAAACTTCCACCATCTACAGCATCTTATAATACAGATGTCCACAGCTTAATTATACATGGTCTGGTGTTTGTTTTATACAGTAAAACTGCAATGGCAATTTGATTGCTGGGAAAAAAGTATTTCATTAACTCTTTTTGCTACAAACATTTTTTTCTCACTGCATTTTTGAATGTTTCATTGGAATAGCTATGTATTAACTAATTTAGGCAAAGAGTGGCTTATACTTTGCATACAGAACTGATGTTTTGCATTTCACCGTGCAAAATGCTTCTTTGAGACAAAAATTGGCAGTTCACATCTTTGACGGCTGTTACCTCCTCATGACAGCATACTAGCTCCTCTTGGCTTCAGTGCACAATCATACTAGGTTATTTACTCTTCTTTAAAATAATTTTGAAATCTACAAAACCTTGTTCCAATAAGAAAGTCTACAAAACATATCCAATATATACATGATACATAAGATGCATAAATATAAAGTTTGATTGATAGACTGGTAACTTCATACTGGAGTTCTTCAAACCTATTTCACTTCTGTGCATTGTAGAATAAAATGACATTTGATTTATAAAAAAAAAATCAAAAACACTCTAACTGAACAAGTGAAATGAACAGAGATACAAGTTATAGATAGTAAAATGATGGGTTTTAAAACCACTTTCAGTGGAAATTATCCCACAACAAAGACAGCAAGATGTCATTTGTTTGTTTCTTAAAGTATTATTGTTTGTTTCTAAAGGAGCAGCGGTAAGGGTAGTGAAGGACCATTTAGTTATATACTTTTTAAAGTCTGTTTCAAAAGAAAAAAAGTCTTAATTCTCATCTTTGGAAAGAGAGGGGGAAATCACCCTTTCTATGGCCCAAGAAAATTATACCTTTATGGGCCTTTAAAGTGGATATCAGATTGAAAGGAACACCTCCTTCCCTCCCAAACACACATATTTCCTACTATTAGGGATACTACTTGATATAGCTAAATAAAGTACCTTTACATTAAATAATACTCTCCTTTAAAAAAATGCTCTTTTTTTTATTTTCACCTATTATTTTTTCATCTCGGAGTAAGGAATTGAATCTGTAATTTGGATTAACTTCACTGTATTTTCTTGTACTGTGGGGCAACTAACAAGTTTCAAACATTTATATTTAGGCCATAGTACCAGAAAGAGCTGTTCCAGGAAGGCTCCTGATTCCAGACAAATCTCACTAAAATTCATGCAGGATCAAGTAATAGAGGGTGCACTGGGCATTGCCACACACTGTCTCACAAATATTCCTAAATGACTGACCCTGCTATACCCAGACTATTCATTTTTCCTTGAAGTTCCAGATCCTGTACTCTTGAAACAACCTTTGTAAAGTTTCTGCCTAAGATGCAGAAAAACACTTAAAATGGGATCCTAAAGCTTTCACGTGAGAAAGCAAGTGAAGAGAACCTAAAATCTATAAAACCAAAAAATTAAGTTCTTAAGCTTGAGAGCAAATTTCATGGATTAAGTGCCTGAAACCTCTGGGTTAGGACTCCAGAAGCCTGAATTTACCTCATCAATGCAATTAAACTGAAATTAAAGGGAATACTTACATTTCTCAGGCAAAAGCATGGCTAATTGTCTTCATAACCTCTAGTTTTATATGTTGTTTATCAAAGGGTATACCTATATTCAAAGTTTATTCAATAAAAGTTACTAAAAAAGCCCAGTACAGAAACTAAATCACATTTAGTAATATCGCTTACTTAATTTTAGACCTATCAAACTTTGAAGTAAATCCAAGCACAAACTTGAATGTTTTTGTTCTAAAGCTTGGGGGAGTCATTCCTGCATGTGTGAGGCTGTAGGCCAGTAACCCTTCGGCCCTGTCAGGATCCGCAGCCCCAGCCCCACTACTTCAGCGTTTATCTTTCCTTTACACCAGCAGAAACAGCCTCTTCAAAATGACTTTTGGAAAGGGAGTTGAAAATTATACATTACTGCCGTAATACAGCAGGGCTTGCGCAGCCCATCCCCGGGCAGGCGCTACGGCACACGACAGCGCGCGGCCACACACCGCTCTCCTCAGCCCGCGGGCACCCGAGGCCGGCGGCGGCGGCGCCCTGAGGGAGCCCCGGCGGGAGCTCGCGCCCCGCCAGCCCCTTCCGCCCTCGCAGACGTTAAAGCAAGAAGCGGCTTGCAGGGCGTTGAGGTGGGTATGTTCTCAGCCGCGGGGTGCCCAGTGTCCCTTTCCGCTCGCAGGCGCGGCAGGCCGCCTCTGCGCGACACCCCAGCCCGGCGATACCCCTTGGGCAGCGCCATTCCCGCGCGGCGCCGTCCTCCCGCCTGCGCGGCTGCGCAGAGCGGAGCGGCGCGGGATGGCGGCTCGCACCGCCCCACTCGCACCGCCCCGGCCGGGCCGCGGGGCGGAGCCGCGGGAAAGCGGCCGCTGCAGCCGCCCGTGACTGCCGCGGCACCAGTAGCGCAGGGCGTTTGGCGGTTGCCGCGACCCCCCCATCACTGGCCTTCTGCCTCTCGCCGCCCGGTGTGGCCGCCGTGCCGGGGGCCGGAGCGGCGCGGCCCGCCCCGCTCCCTTCGCCTCTCCCGCCGCCGCGCAGGCCCGGCGCTGTGAGGTTGGGCGGTGCGAGGCATGAAGCTGACCAAAGCCCAGTACGATGAAATAGCCCAGTTCCTGGGGCATGTGCAGCCCACCCGGCAGAGCCTGAGGCAGCTGAAGGAGAAGTTCCCTAGGTAAGTGCTTCCTGCCCTCCGGGGCCGCCGCCCGGCGCGGGGCGGGCGGGTCGGGCCCCGGCCGGCGGCCTGCGAGCTCGCTGCGGGCGGGCCACAGGCCGCAGGGGGCGGCTCAGCCAGCTCCAGCCGGTGCCCCCAGTTCCAGGCCCCACACGGTACAAAAATCACTTGGACATGCACACGGTCATCGACGGCGACGCTGAAGCTGCTGCTCGGAACGGGGCACTTCTCACTCTGTAACCGGGGAAGTTGGCACAAAATACAGAACGCGCCTGCCCCCTCCTCTACATGCCCAAGTAAAAGCTCTCAGGTCCCTTCATGCGGCTCTTAAACACCAAATAGATCTTACAATGTGAACAAAGCCTTAAGGCTCTGGCCGTTCCTCTGTGGCTGAGGCCAAGGGTGGAACCGGGCCTGCGATACTGCTCAGGGATAAGAGGCTTTCTGGACCCATAACGCTTTACATGGTGCTGCTCTCCAGCTGAAGGCCAGAAAAGGGATCATCACGTACAAGAACATTCATCTGCTTCCTTGCCTGAGCTGTGTTCGGGATAGTCAAAGGCGTTTGCAAATGACCCCAGGCTAACGTGGGAAGGTGCACATTACAGGATGTGTTCCATGCACTGTTCTTCATTGCCAAAATATGCTTAATACCAACAACAAGAGTTTTAAAGGACATTTTGCAAGGTTTTTCTCTTTTTCAGGTTTGGGGGAAGGATTAGTAGTGCTGAATTGGACAGGAAACCAAACTGGGTTCCGTGGAGAAAGGAGTGGTGCTGTCTCTAACATCACCAGAAATACAGAAAACTGTAGGTTTTTTAAGTGCTGTGCTTACTTTGGTGAGAAATAAGTAAAACAGAAAATCATTTACGTGCTTCCTGAGCAAGCCTTGCTAGTCTTACCACAAGTGTGGCTGAGGAAAGAAGCTGCGTGTAACTTTCAGTAAGTGGATGAAGAGCCAGCTTAGGCTTTTGAACAGTCCAGTGCCATCTTTTCCTTTTCAGGAACATGTGTAATGTAGTTACAAATCAAGCTGAGGGAGTAGCCGTGTTACAGAGAAAAAAGTGATGGTAAAGCAACGTGGTTGGTGCAGCGAGTACAGCATTGCGCGGTTGGGAACCCAGCTAACCTTGCACAGTGCTGCAACTTGGGAAACCACTTACTGGCAACATATGTCTAAGGAGCTTAGACTTGGCTTTATCACTTCGGTGCTAATGAAATTATAAGAGAGTGTTTGTATATATGCATGCATGCACGCACATATATGTGCATGTTCTCTTTTCCCAGTCTGCTTATAAAGCTGTCTTGAAAGAAGGTTAGAGTTTGGGTTGTTTTGTGAGGTCAGTCACTGTGTGTAGGTACCTGCTTCCAAGACAGATCCATAGACACATGGGAAAAGAAGTTGGTTAGAAAAAGACCAGGCCTTTCTGCTGATAGGTTTTACTTCCCAGTCCTCTCCTTTGTTGCTGCAAAAGAGCTGTTGACTCTTCAGTTTTAGAACTTGATGACTTCTGAAAAACTAGGCACTAATAACAATGCAGAGTTTTAAACCAGGAAAAAAACATTTTTTTCTAAAGCTCACAAGTGGCAAACACTGAAAAGCAGAGATTAGCTATAGTAGTCGCTTCTGTGATTTGCTGGCTTAACATACTGTAACATCTGTTACCCGCATTATGAGATGAGAACGTCCTCTTATGAATTCACAATTACACAATTTAGTCTGTATAGCTATGCTTTGTGGTGACCTGTGAATCTAACAGGGTAGTTCTTTCCTATTCTTGAACTGCTTCAACAGGTGAGATTACTACTTCAAAAGGGTGTTGCTGTGTGATTTATTAATGCCAAATAGCCAAAATTAGACTGCTTCTAATACTGATAAGTATCTTTATACAGGTATTGAGACTCCTGTATTTTTTTACAGTTCTGTGACATTACAGACAGCAAGGATTTAGTCTACCTTGCTTAAAATCCGGTTCTTTGTGGTAACAGAACATCAGGAATCGAATTGCTGTTCTTTTTCTTGTAGTGCTGCACTTTGTATTCCATGCCCAGCAATTACCAATGTATTTATTCATTTATTTTTTCTTAAGGCATTTGTTACATGCTTAGCATTTGTCTTCTAACGTGTCTGTGTTTAACAGCAGGATTTTTTGATGACCTGAGGATTATCAAAATGTAATTCTGAGCACTAAGCACAATAAATCTGCCAGTATTGGATCACTGATACGTAGTTCCTTTGAGCTTCTTAACATACACACCACTGGACTGGTAATTCTCTGTATTCTGTGTTGTGCTCTTCTAAAGTGTACCACCTTTCTGTGTTGTTTCTTGCCTGAATTTATCTACTTGCTAATAGTGTTTTTCTTTGTAACTTCTGTATCTTATACTTCTGCTTTCTCTTTAGCCATGGGCTCATGTTCTTCTGTGACACTGTTCTCAGTGAGACCTAATGTCTAAATTGGATTACCCATTGTAGGGCTAGTTCTAGGAAATGTAGGGTATTGCAGGAAATGCCCTAAGGAAGTTATGATCTCTTTGTTTTCAGTGCTCGTTTCTCTCTTAAGTAGTACATAGAGCTGCCTACAAGTAGAGTCTTCTGCATAAGAATCACCTTAATGTTACCTGTTTATGGTGACAAGATGTAGATTAGACCTTTCAACTTTTAACTGTGTTCAAAGACCATTTTAACTTGTTCAGAAAAGTCAAACTTCTAAGGGTTTGGTTCATACCCAAGCTGATATCCTAGTACTTCAGTTTAGTTGTTTCCCAGGAGGAAAAAAAAAAATAAAATCTCATTTCTTCTGTATATGGCAGAATACATAGTTTCTCTTCTAAACTTTTTCCTGGAAGTTCTTACCAATAGAACATGATTGACAACTGACAGGACCCTTCTCAAATCTATACTTTGTACATATTTTCCTGCTGCTGGTTATGTCCAGTTCTCATTGAATATTACAGTTTTCTTGATGGAATCTTTCTCTGGTCTCTACCAAGTTTTCTAAGGATATAAAGTTTACTGACCCAATTTGTTTTGGTACTATCTTGGTTTTTCTTCCAAAAAGTTTTTCCTTATTTGGTTCTGTTCTTAGTCTTTTGGAGTTTCTAGAACTACATTGTGCTTGAATTGGGGATTCCAGGAACTTCCTGACAGTTGTTGGCTCAGCAGCCTTACATCTTTTAGAGATTCCAAAAACTGGTTTTCAAGTTCTTGTATTGAACTTTTGTGAAACGGAGTTCATTCCGTTTAGGAGTGTTGTATTCTTTCATAGCATAATTGTTGTAGTCTGTATGGTTTCTCTTCCTTACTTGAACAAACTTGGTGCTTCTAGCCCAACTTCCCTTTCAGTACCTTCACTTTTATTCATGTAAGAGAAACATTCATTTTTGAGCCTATTTGAGTGCAAACTGTGTTTCTAGAGAGTTTCAAAGTACTAGAATTTCAAAGTATTAGAATTTATAGCAGCTGCTCTGTACAGGTCTCCACTTTTCTTCCATGCATCTATTCAAAGTCGTACTGTCCTGTTTGTGTTCCTTCTGTGAAAGCTTCCTTCCTAGTGATTAGGAAGAGCTTTTCTTAGAGCAGAAAGGTAAGGGAAACTGGCATAAATGAGGGAAAAACTTTTTTTTTCCTCCTTCTTTCTTTTTTTTCCCTAAATAAGCAAGAGAAAAACATGATGCACAGGTTCATATTGATATACTTGATATTTGAGTATGGATATTTGGTTTTTAACATATGTAACTTCACATTTGGTTATTGGACATGCAGTCTTTGTTCCCAGAACATATGAAGTGATGCATGTTCCTCTAGATTTATGACCTGGTTTTTTTCCTTACTTAATATCATTTCAGGTTTTACACACATTTTCAGTAATTATGTTGCTCATTCTCCAGATTACTGATAGCTTTATTAAATGACACCAGGCATGGAAAGCATCCTGACAAGATTCTTCATTTAAGAAAAGATGTATCTGCATGGTAATGTCTCACAATGTAAATTGGTAAATATAATCTCTTCATTATTTGCTCATTTTTATCACTTTCGCAGTGATGGTTCATACTGCAACAGAGGCCCTAAAGAAGTTTTCGTGTATGCCATCAAGGTTATTTTTTTTATCACTACTTAAGACTGGGTAAACATTTTTTTTTCCTCTTTTCCAGTGTCATTGTTGCCTCTTTTTGGTTTTTAGAGTTGGGGGTAGATAGGCCTCAGATTTTCGTGTTCCAGCCAGTCTTATTTACAAGGAAATATATTGCTTTTTTGTGAGTAATTTCATTCTGCCTTTGTGCTCTTGCTTAGATTATCAAGCTGTACTTGTAAGCCTAAGACAGTTGCAGTGGGAAATGGGAAGGTAGGACTACTCCTCTCTTTCATCTTCCTCTGGAGCCTGGAGATTGAGTCAAGGTAGAAGGAGAAATCTCTGTCCTCTGCTCTAGGGCTCCTTGGAGCTGCTGTTACCTGAGAAGAAGGACTGGCTTAGTCAGCCTGGCTCAGGAAGAAGCTCAAGAGCAGAGGGCACCTAGCTGTCTACATGGCTTTCAGAACTCAAGCAGAGATACATTAGACAGGGAAATCTTACCTATGAGCAGGCAGCATCAAGGCGTGTGACACCTCAGTTGCACTCTTTTCGGCCTGGATAGGCTCTTGTCATAGCAAAACTGACATAATTCTTGTAACTTCTGCTCTTCCTGTTCTTCTGAATAGTTTGTTAATTATTTTGGAAAGCAGAGGAACTAGGCTGTTTTTCTTTACTCTGCAAACACAGATCTAGCAAATCTCACGTAGAAAGTTGCCTTTGTGCCTATGAATACTAGAAACTTACTTCTTTTTACAAAAAAAGCATAAAGGCACATTTTAAGCTCCTCCTTCTTTTCTATATTCTCACTACTTAACAATAGAATAAATTAATGTTCTGCCTGTATAAACCACGTCATTGATTTCAGTAGACCAGCTCATGAGAGAAATGAAGATGGGCATTAATAGAGATGCAGAGACTTTGAGGGAGACGTTAAATGACCATTGGTATATTTCCAGACTGTCTATTTTGAAGTGGCAAATACTTTGGATTAGTATTGCTGTGTTTAAATATTCTGGAGCATATAGCTGGAGCAGCTATGAAAACAGTAGAATTCTTAAAGTTTTCTATTTCTCTTACTTTATCTTAAACTTCAGAGTAAACACAATTTTATACTACTGTTTGATTTTGTCCATTATCTTTAGTAAAAGCCTAATATAATTGAAAATTAAGTGCTTGAATCTGCACACACAGGTAAACAGATTGATAATAAGAGATGAGAAAGAGGTCTTGGCTCATTATTTGAAAACAAAAATAACAATATACAAGTTTTCATAAATTACCTACAGTAAAACATATCATATTGAAAATAATCTTAAAATGAAATAATTACTTTGTGTAGTAAATTTTTATGTGAGCTCTGAAGTGATATTGTGTCATTTAGAAAGCTGTTCTTGCTATTTGAACCCTTGGTAGGAAATTTACTGTATTACAGCTTTGATAGGCTAAACCAGAGGGTGGTACAGGTTTTCTCTTTTCAATTAAATGCCAGTGAACAAGCCTTAAAGAACTTGTAAGTGGTTGGAGTTGGTATGTCTTGTTAAAAAACTATTTGCTTATCCTATGACCCTAAGTAGGAAGGATACTTATCCTCCCCTGTAATACAAAGTATTGCATGATAGAAATTAACTAAATCAGTATATATTTCAGAACTTTATCTCTCCATTATTTATTAGATTAACTGTAAGATACTTATTTAAAGGTTAGCTATTGATAACAGTGGAAGCTTTCAGAGTAGAAAGGGAAATATACTTTTTTCTCAGTTTTGGGGCTCTCCAATACCAACAGACAGAAAATTCTTAGAAATGTAGACAGAAAATTCTTATATTGGCACATATAAATTCTAGGTCTTCAGGAGATGGGTACCTTCCAGATTTGTTTGGAAAGAGACAGAAAGTGTTTTTTTTTTTTTTCGTGTTATCTATTAACTAAAAAGTAGATGACATGTATAAGCGTGTGTCAACATGAAAGTTAATTTTGAGGGAAGTCCATTGTAGTTTTCTGTTACAGTTTTTGTAAGTGTAATTGTCCTCCTCTCCCTTACAAGCATTCCCACATATGTTGTCCATCCTGCAAAATGCAGGGTTATTTTAAAGGTTGGTCTTGAAATTTTGCTTGAAATACAGTACCGAAATTAAGGTTGTATTTTCTGAATTCTTGAGTACTGATAAGTCTCTTCCTTCTCTCTTAACCATTTTCCCTTCTAATATGGGAAGTGCTACCATATGGGAGTACACTTCATTTTATATAAAAAAATAATCACACAGAACAGGACTTATTACACTCGTGAAATTCATTTTGGCTGAGTAAAAGGAAAGCCTTTTTGGCCTTGAGGAATTTATACAAACCACTTAGAAGCCAATCCTATATCCTTTGAAGATTTGATGGTGAAATACAATGATTGGAGGGGCCTCTTAAAGCAGATGTGGAAATTAGTTTCCTATAATTTAAAAATGCATTCTGTGTCTGTTACAGCTGTGTGTTGGGTACTTTTGTTTAATACAGAAGAAAAGAGAGAGAAAGAGAGGAAAAAAAGAAAAATACAGAGAGAAAAGCAAAAAGAAAAAAGGACAGAAAAAAAAGACAAAAAGATAAATATAGACAAGAGGGAAAAGAGAAAATGCAAGCGGGAAAAAGGGACAAAAAGAAAAAAGGGGAGAAAAAAGAAAAGGAAAATAAAAACAGGAAAAGGGAGAGAAAGAGAAAGAAAAGGAGGAGAAAGAAAAAGAGGAAGAAAAGCCTTTTATGTGGCAACGCTGGGGGAGTTCTCTTGGTCACAGTGTATATTACTGTGTTGCTTCACGAAGTTTAATTTAGTTGTACTTTTTGCCACTTCACAAATTCCATGGTTGTGATAATCACAAGCAGGATAAGCATATGAGTCTTGGTACTGTTTTTTGTAAGTATTTCATTCTAAAGCAAGTTTGGTGTCATCAGACAGACCAACAGATGTCTGTAGATTTAAGGGCCAGATTACGGTGGTTGTTAAGGAAGGATGAAGTGGAAGTTTTAACACTGACCATATGTGCATTTTAATTGACTTGTGGATTTTAGGATACCGCTATATTCATGTTGTTTGTACTTAAGGACAATGATGATAAAAATGGTAATCTTGATTGTATTTCAGAAGCGGTTCCGTACTGTATCACTCTGAAGCCTGCAAACAAGTCTAGGCTAGAGTTTTATGAGCGGAGGGGATTTGCTATATCAGAAGGGAAAATATTTTATTCATGTGTTGTTTTTTGGACAATCATATTCTGGGCTATATTACAATGGCACAATAAATTGCTGAATACACTGTCTGCTGAATATGACCTCACCATGAAAAATTTGATGCATTAGAGTAGGAAAGGTTGGAATATATCAACCTTAGCTGACAAGGAACTTTGAATTTTGACCTAACACAGATGACCTTTGTGTGCAATAAAAGTGAGTTTAATCTCCAGGTCAAGGTTGAGGTGAACGGTAGGGCAATGTGGATTGGTTTGTGCTGGCTATGGCTGGATCACACCTAGCAAGCAAAGAAATCCAAGGTCTTTGCGCTTCAGAGTAACCAAATGCTTATTTACTTAAAGTTTACTCATATCTGTTACACCACCTTCAAAAACTGTGCTGTACTGTAGACAGCTAACTCTTCAGCAGCTTGAAGCTCAATGTTTCAGAATACATTCTGCTCCTATAGATCATTGAATAGGTAAGCTAAATAAAATTTCTCCTCTAGCATGTAGAAGAAAGACTGTCAAGTATATTGCTTTGCTATGAAAAGGGCAAAATCTAGCAGCTTTATTTCTTTGACAGCTAACCTGTCTTTGGAACATCGGAAGTTTATTCCTAAGTGGCTTATGCTTTTAGGAGGAACACAATTAAGAGAGCTCTGATATGTTTCACTAGGCAAATACAAAGAAAATGGGTCCTTTTGAGCACTCACTTGCTGTAAAAGGTATTTGATCAAAGAAGCTAAGTTACAAAATGTTTTGGAGGTTGTCTAGGTTACATAATAAAGACGTATAGATGAATTTAAATAAAAGATTGTTGTGTTTTATAGTAGTCACAAACAAAATCTCTCTTTTTAACTGTCTGGTGTTCCAGGAGTGCTATTTTACTAACATACTAACGGTACATGCCCTGAATACTTTACACAGATAAGAGTGGTAGCGATGGTGCTGTGGGAAGGAGGGAGTTCTCTTTAAATCAGCCAGGAAAAAAAAGTTTGAGACTGATGGAAAGAACCTCTACTCCTTTAATAGAGCCTGCAAAATATATTCTCCAGGACTGATCAGCTCTGAAGGCTCTAGAGGTTTGATGATTGGAATGGCAGGAAATCACGCTTTCAGGACATAACGAATTGACTAGGCCATCCATCATTTGTTAGCATGCGCTGAAACACTGGGTTTGTGTGCAGAGGTCTGTGATTTAGTAAATACTTGGGAGATGAATAGAGCTTACACACAAGGGAAGATATTGCTGTCCTTCAGCAGCCTTAGACACAGATCCCTGCTGAGAAGGCCGTCTGACAGCAGCTCATCAGTAACTGGCCTGTCACAGTCAGTGATGCCCACCAGCCATCCCCAGTATATTAAATGCATTTTTAATGTCTGCTTCAGTAGATTTAATGAAGAAAATTTAGTTTCCGTACTCTGATCACTGCTTCCTCAAGTGTTTTAAAGCATGGAGTAAAGCACTTCCAAGAAAGGAACTGTTCTGATACCTGAAGGAGTTGATTGAAAATGAAAGTGAAACAGAATGCAAACAGGAGTGTTATTATCAAAACAGTTTCCTTAAAGCAAAACAAAAATGTTTAGAAAAAGCAGTGATCTTCTTAGAAACAATCGACCCTCCTGCAGAGGGAATTTGTGCAGGAGGCTGTATGGCAGCAGAGATGCAGTGCTGGAAAAGGTGTATGCACAGTGGTTCTGTTTAGTGTGGCTGGGCTTGCCAAAAGGCATAATTGCATTTCCTAGCTTTCAGATGTCAGTACTTCTATCAGATCATCATTCTGTCCGGCTTTCAGAGTCCTGAGAGGAGAGCGGTTATGAACGGAAGGAATTGAATAGATCATGTTTTTAATAACTAACAGAGATTTTGTTTTGAGTTTGGAGTTTTTGCAAGGGATGCAGCTGGTGAAAATCATTAGTAGCATTCCATGGTAGTATTTAAAGTGATGTAGGAAAAAAATTATAAGATACAATGGAAAATACAACTTCTGTTATTTTTATAACTTCGCAGGCTTATTGAGAGTTATTCATTACTGACATTCTGCTTATAAGGATTGTACAGAATTATTTTTTTGACTTTGTAGCAAATGATAAGACCTTTTGCTGTCCATATATATAGATAAACTTTATAGTTGTAATTTCCTGGGAACTTTCAGGGAAAACTTTTGTTTACATACAGGCAAATATGCCAATTTTCATTTTCTAATGAGGTCCAGTGCTTATGATACTTACTCCAAGACAGCAAGACAAACAACTCGATTTTGTTGCAAACATCTATTTGAAACACTCACTTCTTGAGCTTTTTTCCCCTCAGGAATCCATTCTGTGTTCACAGAAGAGAAAGCGAGTGCCAAATGAGACCTATAAATTTGATTCTTGTATGTGTCAAAACAGTAATGTATTAAATGCATATTATTATAAAAATTTAAGATGTATCCTAAACACTTACATTTTTATAACACATGACAATATTAAATAATACATTTTCTTGTTAGCATCTGTTTGCTGTCATTGTTGGCAGGACCTATGATTTATTACTTAAATTAATGACTACAACCATTTTGGTCCTGATACATGCCCTATAGCTTATCACATCACTTAATAAGATAACATATATGCTTCTATGAAAGTAATTTTTTAATTGTTTATCCCTTTAAGTTACTGGTGAAAATACCATACCTATTTGTACTGTGAAAGTCTCAGAAGTTTGTATTATACTTCAAACTGAGTGAAATAATAGTAAGGATTAATTTCTGTAAGAATATGGAATACGGTAACTGATCCTACTAAAACTGTCTTCTAAGACAAGCCTGATAGAGTATTGTAACAAAAAAACCCACAACAGCATTGGAAGAGGAGAGGAAAAATACTGCTCTTGTTTTCTTCAGATCTGGTGATGGTTCAAAGCCTTGTTCATTTGTTTGTTTGACTAATAGATACCATACAAGTTTCAAACTCCCATTGGTGTGCTAAGATTTCACACTCTCATTAGTTTTCAACTTGTGTTTCATGAAATCCTTGTTGTCCACAGACTTCAAATGAAGAATTCAAAATAAATGAACTTCTTGTCAGTGGGCTTAAATTTGCCAAACAGGAATCTGCACCTGTTCTGGGAAAAGATGTTTTGAACCCCTTAGGTTGAAAACTCCTGTTTTGTCAGCAACTAAAGCATTTTTACCTATTTTATTGTTTCTTTTCATACGAGTTTTTTTATAATTCTAATGTCCATAATGTTTCAAACGTGATAGTGATATGAATGGGTTGTTATCCCTTCCAGTGCACACTCCAGGATATCCAGTAACCTGATTGATGATGATAGTCTCATTGCTTTATGCTGGAGAATTCTTGAACTTCAAGTCCCCTGCTTTATATCCTTCTCATCAGAGTAGGGTATTTAGGCAAGTGTTGCTGGCCATCCAAATTGGTAAAATGCTTCAGGTCAGGATGTGGTGCTGAAGAGGACTGTATTGTTTGGGTGAATGTTCTCTATTTGCATATCTGTATCTAGGTCTGGAAGGTCTTGGAAGCATTTGATAGCATTGATTCCCAGATACCTCCAGACGCTTCGACACTGAATAAAAATGTCCTAAGATAGCACATATTCTTCTTCCACAGAAAGCAGAATGTTGTCAAATATTTCTGTAAGACCTTTTTAATAACAAAGGTAGTCGCTTATGTAATGCAGCCTGCCTGAAACTGTCTCAGAGACAACATAAAAACTATGACCAAAATGGAGGAAATACTCACTTCTGTGGCTGAATTAATACAAAGGGTCTTTTAGAGTTCCTCATTGTTAATTGAGGACCCAGACAGCAACAAGGACACCATGTATCTTTACTTCCATTGGTGATTGGCTAGGACATGGCAGAACTTCTTATCAGTCCACTTTTGATTCTGGTAACATGCAGTTCTTTATTGCACTTCTTCTGTGGAATGCAGGTGTGCATTATAAGGCTACAGCTACTGCAAGTTATGATAACTAATATCAGGAGAGTTGGGTGTAGGTTCCTACACATGAAACGGCTATTGAAAATTAGTAATTTATAGCATTAATATAAAATGCATGTTATCAGTGCAGCTGTCCTTCAGTTTTCAACACAGCTGAGCAATGTGTCTTCCTGGACAAGTGCATTATCTTGGATACATAAAATATAAAAGATAAATAACTCATAAGTTAGTTTTTTGATTCTTCCAGAGCTTAAAAAGGAAGATGTACTTTGACTAGTTGGCAGGTACTTCAGCAGGCCAAGCAAATTCTGTTCCAAATACAGTGTTTAGTGACCTCATTCCAATGAGTTATTTGACACAGGAATATGTTTTCCATTATCCTATTATTAGAAACAGGGGAGTTTAATTATTAACCAAAAAGAGAAGTTGGACTATGGTTTTCTTATCTCATTTGTATTGTTTTCCTTTGACATCAGTGGTCAGAGAGAAAAAAAGGAAAATGGTCCTTTATAGATTAAATGCATGGTTTCAGCCTAGTATGTGTCTAGCCATATCTATCTGTTTGGTATGTCCTCTAAGTGTGGAGCATTTTTTTCCAAACAAATCCCATTGGTTGCCCAACAACTGTTACCCACAAGCTTGCTGCTTACTCTTTTTGTTTTAACTTACTATTTAGACAGAGACCTCACCAGTGACAAGCAATCATTCTCACACATTATTATTTCTGTGTTTTCGAGGTTTCTGAGTAGTGAATTTTGTCCATTTATCTGGGCATAGATGCTTGCCATTCTAACATTTTAAATGTCAGTAATTGAAAAGTAATATTCATATGTTTCAGCTACTGGGTAGAAATTAATACATTTCTATGTAGAGGGTTGGAGTGGTCAAAATGTATCACACGTTAATTGTTCACTTTCTTTTGTAGTTCCTAGCTCTTTAGTCTCTGTCAAGGAGATGTCTCTCTCTGTCTCTATGGAACTTTGCATTAGTGGATCAGGATGTTTGCTGAAATAGCCGGTTAAAATTATTAAAATATGCACTGGAAAGCAACATGCTTAGTTTAATGTGCTTCTGAATATTAAATGCAAGTAAAATGGTATATAGACATGGAGCCATTTGTTATATTTTAGTATATGAAGCAATAGCTGTGTAAACCTTAACCACGTAATTTTGCAAGTTCCACTTTATCATGTAGCTGTAAAAGGTAATCAAAATAAATCACGGAAGATGAAGAAATATTTTCTAGGGCTTTCTGTATGCTTTCAGAAGTGGTGCTTGATCCATGAAATTTTAGTAAGCATATTAAATAATACAATATGATGTGCAACGTGTCAGGTCTGATAAATTATTTTGTATAGGACATTTATACAACATATGGTGAGCTGCTATGTGAACAGCTTAATGACTAAATTATGTTAATCTTTCTTGCCATATTTACTTTTCATTTAAAAAAAGGCGTTTTCAAATTTTTATTTTACGTTTTTGATCATGGATAGATATAAGAAAGGTGTAGGTCATCTCCGAGAAGCCGTGACAGTGATCCAAGGTTCCTCAGCTGTGCAGTGTACATAACACAGATGTTGGGAGAGTCATCTGTCAGCTATGCCTCTCCTATGGAGTTAAAGTTCTAGGGGGAAAAGAATTCGACACAGTGCTGTCACTGTTACATTTTCACAATAGAAGAGCATGCAAATATTCAACCTCCTGCTTAGCAGTAGTGCCCTGTCTAATGTCTGTGCTGGTTAGAATAAAAAACTAGTGGGTGCATCTAGGGCTCATAGATCTGACAAAGGTCATGCTATGCTGGGCATTTGAATTGGAAATTGTCTGGACTTAGATTTTATAAAGCTCCCACTGTTGTCGGGGAAAATTTCAGCAGGGTTTTGTCCCTAGAGAGGCCTCTTAGGCCCTTTTCTGTCCTATGAATGAATTTAGATGTGAGGGTTTCTCCTGCCTTAAAACTGTTAAGTTCATTTTGCATACATCCCCAGAGAGAAAAACTGGCAGATGCTTTTGTCTTGGAAGTGTTTAAAAGAAAACTGCAGAACAGGAACAAGGGAGAGAAGGGGCCCTGTGTGGAGTCCCAGAACATTTTGGAAATGGCCAATATGCAGTTTTCATCAGTACTAAGGCGGGGCGCAATATGGTGCCTGTAGCTCACTAGGGAATATGAATGTTGATTAAGCATACTCGCAGGCTTTGAAATCCTGAAAGCAGTGTCAGAATAATGGATGTTGAGCAAATGTCAAGCATTTGTTAATTTCTCTGTTATTTGGAGTTTATCTACCATGATCAATCAAATAAACTAGTGCTTCTCTGTTGTGGCATGTGTCATTGATATGGTGATTAGGTGGCTAGAGAGGCCTTCTGCTTTTTTTTTTTTTTTTTTTTTTTAATCCAGGTAACAGATTACATACGAACAGCCATAACTTTTAAGTTAAAGATTTGTTTGCGATTGGTTTAGTGGAAAGTGGTGCATTAACAAAATACTTTGGGGTACTAAGCAAAAAAAGTATCTGCATATCTGCTGCACTAAAAATTACATTGGTGCAATTTTTTCCGGTTTTTGCCTTAAAGTTTTACTCTTATGGGGAAGGAAGAATAACTTCTAAATGAAAGTTGACAGAAGAAACTTTTACTTCCTCTTAAAAGCAGAAGTTTGAAAACAAAGGCTATTCACCCCAAATTAGTATCATTTTATGGCTTAGTAACCTTCTTCCCTTTAAATATTTTGGTTTCCATAAACTAGGTCTCCACATCCCTATTTTTGACGGGGAAACATGTTCAGATGTCTTTCAGTTAGAAGTAAAGAGGATGACTCCTTGACTTTTATAAGAACATACGCTCTTTTATAAGAACTTATCATATGTATATTAAATATGTTACAGACTTACATGCAGAAATGTAAACAGTCCAGTTCAGAATATTTTTCTCCTTCATCTTCTCTATTTCCACTGTTTCCTGATGTCCTAGTTCTGCCAATCTGCCACTCATAGAAGTTAGGTAACATACAAAGACCTGATATTTAAATGTGTAAACCAAATTGAAAATAATCTGAAGGAAAAAAAGGCTCTGTGGCCTTTGCTGCTTTACTGTAATAGATGAAGATTTTAAAATGGCAGAGGATAGAGTTGGGATGTTTTGTGTGAAGCCTTTTTGAAAGCTGCCTGAAGGATGTTAGTCAGATTTCGCTGAATTCCAGTGTAGTTACCCCCTTCTCATGGATTTTTTTTTGATTGGTTTGGGTTTTTGGGGGGCATTGTTTTGTTTTGACAAAGTCTAGTCCTTATTTGGTTAATGTAAAGACAACAATGTATAATTTTTATTATATTTTTGACAACTCCCAGAAAGTTAAGGAGTGTCAGTGAGTCATGCCATATCACTTGATGCATGTTGAGGTCATCTTTATTTTAACATAGAACAAATGTTTGATGTTGAACTAGTTTTCCTTCTTCCTTGGCTTCCACATTTACTTTCCAAGGCCTCCAGGCCCATTCTGCCAAGGCTGGTCAAATTTTGTGCTGAATGAAGGTGATGCTATATGGTTAACCTATTGACTGTTTACATCAGAGATGGTTCTGTTCAGTTGGTGCATGGAATGAGAGTTCTCCTCGAAACCCAACCTTTTCTGCAGCACTGCAGGAAGCAAAGTGTATGGTTATTTTATGGATTTTCAGAGCACTGCAAAAAACACCAAAAAATAAATCCTCTGGAAAGAGGAGTAAGGGAAAGGAAAATCCTGTTGGTAGGAGTAGAAAAGAAGGTTAGAGACATTTGAGGATAGAAAAATGTAACATTGTGATCACTTCTTGTCAGATGTTCCCTTCATATTGCCTGCCAGTTGTAGGTAGACAGCTTTTTAAAAAAGTATGCTGGAAAACTACTAGTAAAAAGAAGCAGCTGGGTTTCCTCCTTAGTGTGTTCCTGACATGTTTCCAATGTGAAGTAAGTAGTGGAACTTAAAGTAGTTTATTCCCTCTATGGCACAGTAAGCCATACCCCTGGGGTTGAAAGTAGACTGCAAATACCTACATATATGGAACTGTAACTTATAGATACAAGGCAAAGCTCTCCACTGTCGGCTAGGTAGATAGACAAGAATTATTCTCTTTTTCTTGTCTTTTTTTTTGTCTTTTTCTAATTAGAAGTAGCTTTAAAATTACAAACATTTAAATGATAAACACTGTTTAGGGCTTAAGACTGAAAATCTCAATGGGACTAGCTATAAATGGATTTATTTCTTGCCTTAAATCTATATTGTTCCCAAAATTGAAATTTACTTAAAACTACTTTTCTGTACCATCCATGTTTGATAGAGCTAAAATTCTTTAAATTATATCATGTATGGGAAACTTTAATGAGATCCTGACTTCTTTAAGGAATTAACAATTTTGATTAGATTACTGGAATCTTTTTTGACTTAAGGTGTTCACTTTTTACCCTGGAGATAGCTATGCAACAGTGTGTGTGCTTGACATGTGATGCATGCAAATGCTAAATACAGTAGCAGCATGAGGCAAGTGTCATTAACAGTAATTTATGTAATGAAAGCCACCTGGCTGTCTTCTTAATTAATTGCTTGTAAATAATAAATTTAAATATAGTTTATAGTTTTCTAAATTTGATTATATATTTTTAGGAGCAAATTGTTTAAGGGCGTTCGGGGATTTATTTAGTTTCAAATTGGCACAGATATGCTTTTTACATACAAGCTAATTTTTGATGTAAAATGAACAGTCTAATTAGCTTCAAATTGCCTTTCACTCATAAAAATAGTTTTCTAAAATTAAATGTAAACATCTAGTTTATACAGAACAATATAAGTTTAAAGAAAAGAAAGTATAATGTAGAATGATTTTCCCCTTTCTCCACAATCAGGAAATTTAAGACTGGAGTCTGAAAAACTTCTCTTGACAAGGTATTCTATAATCCAGTTGTTTTCCGTGAGAGGGAGGAGGGGAAGTAGCGTGATAGAGTTACCCAAAGAAAATGAGGAAGATAAACACATAATTAATGTAGCAAATATTTCTTTCTGGTATTAGGCTACTAAGTGAATGGGTCTTTTGATGTATGGACTTTGGTCCTACTAAGAGGGCAGATAGAAAAGGTGAGGGGTAAACCCCTGGTTTAAATTATAGCTTCTTTGCCTTAACTGCTTGTTGAGGTCCACTGCTTTTGCAGCTAGGAGCATCTTTCTTTGCACAACCATCATCAGATAACAACTTTTGTGTATTTTGTCTAAAACACACTGTATTAGTGTGCTGTAATACAGTACAGCATTTAGATTGTGGTACTAAGAGAAAGAGTTCAAACAACATGTTTTCTGTATAATCTTAGCTGAAGTAATTTGAAATAAAATGTGGATGATGTGCAGTTAAGTGCAAACAAGGTATTTGCAGAGGTTTCACTTTTTTTCTCCTCAGTCTCTGGTATGCTCCTCTATGCCTGTGCTTTGGGGTGTGTTCACTGATTCTTTCCTGGTTAAGAAACTTTTCTTCTTGCTAAGTAACTTGGACTAGTTGAGGACAAGGACATAGCAAATCATCTGCTTATGGTAGTCTCAAGCTTTGCTTTTTTAATTTAATTTTCTAAGAAATTTTCTTTGTAGAGTTAAAAGGAGAATTTAGAGAATACCAGGAGATGGAGATGTGAAGGACAAATACTAAGATTATCAAGGTGTATGTGGGAGGCAGACTTTATTTGACTCCTATCAGTTTCTTTTGTCAATGGACTCCCTGATTAGATGATCAAAGGGTACCAGTGAAATTCTGGTATGTGTAAGGTGAAAAGATTCCATAGTCATTGAAGCCTAATGTCAGAATATTTGAGAGTTTTAATTTAATGTTTTAGTGCTGACATTGTATTTTTTAAGCCTCGTTGTGAATATATTTTGGTTCTGTATTGAACTGGGAAATAATTTTCAGCTTGAAAATTGAACCTTACAAAGTAGTTTTATGTTTTCATGGAAGAGACTACTTGAAACATCAGTTGAAGAGTATTTACTTACAGGCGTCTCTGTGTGGGCTTGGTATTTAAGTAGGTTTCAAACATACATGCAACAAGCACTGTGCTGTTTGACTCTGGAAAGAAAAAATATCAGAACAATATCTCAGGCAAATTACTATCTATTTTCTGTACTTGCTTACTAAGATAATAAGACCAAAAAGTAGTTTCTTTTCATTTAGAAATGCCACTCTTCTATTCCTGTGTTTTCAGAGTTCCGTTTTTAACCTTAATATCTGCCAATTCACTGTTAAAGAATATTGTTGTTCTCATAAGCACGTATATATGTGAAAGGAAAAACAGCATCTTTATTTTGACTTCTCTTTCCATTTTGGGGGCTTGATCAGGAATACTTCATAATCATTTGAATATGGCACATTTTGAGTTACAGTTGTATTATTGCTGTTGAAAGTTAGATTTTTGTGATGTGGGTGAAAGGTTTAATTTATCTCTGTGAAGCGCTAGCATTGTTTTGGGATCATTGCCGGTATTGGTAATTTGTATTTACCTCTGCATTTTATTTTTTTCACGTCTGATACAGATTGTTCATAGTCGGCAGTTGTTTTCAAATATATTGGCTGTTACAACAGACACCAAAAAATGAGGTGTCTACAGAAAGAATTGGTACCCTGTTCTTAAAGGAACTTCTAAGTCTTTCTAAATGAAAAATCATTCAAACAGTATCTAATACTGGCAATTTTCCTCTGTCTGCTGCTAGAACTTATTGGCCAACTAGGTCAGACATTATTAAAGTTCAAGTGGCCCAGTGGGAAAAGTAATGGCCTTATGCTACTATGAATTTTAAATGCTGCCATTTCTATGTATTGCACCATCATCTGTTCTCGCACATCACTAAATTGTATAGAAGTTGTGGGACCAACCAGTGTCAAGGTCATAGAAGTGATGACTCTTCTCAAGTAGCCTTCTTGGAGCTTTGTCATACAGTTATTCTCATAACCCTGGCTATAGGCAGCAAAGTTGTATGCACATGCCTGCATTTAACCTTTTTATTGTCATTGGATAGTGTAAGCCTGCAATGCAGGATGTCTTTTTCCTCAGACTCTTTACTTTTGTTTTTTATTTTTGATCCTACCAAAGGTATGAAATTGACTTTGAGGCAAAGACATTTTTAGTAAGTGATTCATATTTAAATCTTTTGAGTTGAGTTGTTGTACAGTTTACTGAACTGGATGTCAGGTAATTTCAAAATTTAGTGCTATAGTTCTCCAGATTAGCTTGAATTTATCTTGATTTTAAGTGTGATGGTACTAACTCTGAAATAAGCATATCAGCAAGTACTTCTTGTCATATCTATGTCTATATATACCTATATATATATATTTATTGAGGTTTTAGAATACAAATATATTTGTAATGGGAGTATTTCCCCAACAGCACTGTACTGGCTTTGCAGTTCCCAAAGTAGTAACTACTGACAATGTTTCATTGTATGGAAGGCTTCTTATGGAGACAAAAAACCCCGTGGTTTTGTATCCCAGACTTGAACTGATGTAGCTGTAACATTGGAAGATAGCCATTTTACGGAAGTTACCACATTTTAACCAAAGACCTAGGCACTTTTATGTCACTTAGTTACAACAGCTCAAACTCATATATTGATTTAGACACATATATTCATACACACCTATATAGACACGTATATTGATTTAGCTTAAATTGGTAATGCAGTGATTTCCGATAAATAAGTGTTAGATTTGTGAATGATGAAGTACATTTGTACGGAGACAATACTCTGCTTTTTGAGATTTTCCATTCAGAAAAGTGACCACAAGCATATTAAAACTTTAGGAAAGATTTTAATATTAAAAGCTGTGGTGAAGAGATATTAAAGCCATAACTATTCTAGAGGTCAGTAAGTCTCCTTCCCTTGTTCCGTGTTCTTCAGTGCTTGGATGTATATAAGCCTAGCAGTTCTCAAGCTTTGGCAGGTCTTTGTTATTCCTGAGCCTTCCTGGATCCTCCTGTGGAACCATTCAGCCTGCTAAGAAGCCTTTTTCCCATCCCGACAGTCCTGACACATAGAAGAATTTCTGAGAATCCACCAGTTGTCACCTCCTCTTAGATGGGAAGTTCACTATCAGACTGGCTTTAGTTGATTTACAGGTATAACTGTAGTGCTTGTTAGCCTACATCCTGCAGTTCTGAGAGGCCACAGAGGCTTTACACATCCGTGCGTGTGTTATGCATTTGAACTGGTGCTGCTAGATCTATTTAAAATCCATTATTGACAGAGTTTGTAGAAATAAGAGCAGACTTCTTAGCATGTGATAAGCAGTATAGAAACATTGCTTTCTTTGGGAGGTCCTGTTCCAAAGTGTTTGCAATGCAGAACATGAGATTTAAAAGGCTATTTGGGTTGGTTTCATGTCTTTGATAATCTAACAGGAGAAATGTATTTTAGACACATTCTGGAATTTCAGGATAGCTGTGAGGAGGATTCCCCTTCTACCCCCAGTCATTTAAATTTGTCAAATATATTTATTTATTTCCTCACATAGATTGTTAATCCAGCATGGAAGCACCATGCAATTCTAGCCCTAAGTTGTATGTATTACTTTTATCTTAAAGCTCAATATTTCATTGGTAAAAATATTTTTAAACTTACTATACATTAGAAGGGCAAGTCTTTTTCCAGTTATTAGAAATGAGAGCTCTTGCTATCTGCCTCAGAACATTTCATGGAGGGATATGAGTAACACTACATACTCACACTGGAGAACATGGGAGGAAAGACACAATTTCTCCCTCTTTCTGAATTCCTACAATAGCTAAGTGCAGTGTTGTATCTTCTTCCTAGAGAAGGTTTGACACTGCCCCATCGGGATTTTACATGTAACAGCTTCTGAATTTTGGAAATGCAGCTCCTGCCCCCACACTCAGATTTTTTTAACTGATGTATTTATCATCTTAATGAAATGGAGTGTTCCGTTTTGTGAAAAGGAAGCAATGAAGCAATGTTCTTTGTAGGTTTAATTAGTTTTAAAAAAATCAAGGCTATTCTATATATGTAATATACAGTTATCTCTTGATGGACTTTGCTTTTCCCCTGCTTATCTCCACTTCTATGAATAGTTACTGGATTAAATACTGTAGTTCATATTTACTCATGATAATTTTTTGTACAGATGTCTCTAGACACTCTTCCTTTGTTCCATGGTAAAATACATGAAATATAAGCTGAATTTTTAGTTTTTCTAATTTAGGCAAAAAGTGTGGAGTTGAAGATGAGGGAAAGGAAACTTATTTCAAAATTAATAGATTAAACAAGTGAAGACTTGGCTTTGTACCTAAAATTTTATGTTTTCAGTAATCTCAGAAAATAAAAGTAGAAAAGTGTAAGTTGTATCTTATCCCTAAAGAATTATTTGCAAGGTCTGATGATACAATATTTGCAGAAGTTGTAATGTCTGGGTTTTCTCCTGGTGATACTGTAGTAAATAGCAAATATTAAGTTGGACAGCACCCCAAATCTTGGCTAGATCTGCAAGCATGCTTTGTTGAGAAGATGATCTGATCCAGTTAAATTCTGTTCATCTTTTCTTGGCCAGAGTTTTATATCAACTGTAGTTACAAAGCACTAATCTGCATCAGCATATTAGCTGTTACTACTTTATGAATACTCATTACAAACCAAAACATTTCTGAAGTACTGTCCAGAGATGATGGCATACCTTCTCTACCAAATTCTGGGATTCATTGGAAGAGAATCATCTAAATTTTATTCTTACATATTAAATGACCAAAAGGCATATTCTTTTTCCAGCACTAGACTTGCAGTCAACTTTTTAGCTTGATTGATCTCTAAGTTCTGAGAGATAATTTATCTCTTGTTCTGGTCTCACTTGGGCATCCTGTTCTAAATGCACGATTTGTATATTACAGATATATTTGATATCTGTAATAGTTTTTTATCGTAAGAAAATGTTTGTATCTATATCATTTGGAACCTAGAAATAACATGTTTTCTTTAAAAAATAAAAGTACTTTTCTTTTTCTTTTTTAAAGGGCATTTTGTAGCAGATTTTAGATTTCACAGTTTTCTCCCTAAATCCAGTTATGTATTGACAAGAGCACAGAGTGCATCAGGCATTCAGATGGAAGTATGCCACTGACATCAATGCAGAGTAACAAAAAGTAAATTGGTTCATTATGGATGCTGGTGTACAAGAAAAAGAGGATATTTGAAGGGTGAGGCTGGTTGCTTTGAACAGAGCTCTGGGAGTTAGATCCATGACCATCTGGAACTGTAGAAGAAAATATTTCCGTGAAAGTGGCTGCTACAGAACTTAAGAGTAAAATTTGCTTGTTTTCCTGGAAAATAGATTTAGTTCTACAAGTTGGATAACAAGTTAATCTATTAATTATTTAAACTAGGTGATACTTGGAATTATGAGTTTATGGGTTTTTGTTTGTTTCAGAAAATCAGTGAATCTGCACCTTGGCTCTACAGTTGGTTCTTGACAAGAGAGCTTGCTCAACACAGATGTGTAAATATATCACTAGCCTTCCACTAAGCCATGAGGCTTACTATAAGGTGTATTCCATAAAAGGCAATAACGCAGCACTGAAATGTTACTTTGAATAATAAATATTTTCAGTTATGATTTTTTTTCCTGGATATCTCCATTAAATTTGTCTGTTCATTTGTTGCTTTGGAATCCTATACAGAAGAATCAGAGGATGGATGGAGCCCTCGGAATTTGGCTGCTCTTGTAGAAGTAATGGTAACTTACATGGCAGTATCCCTGCTGTCATTATCAGCAGTTGTGATTGTGCTGTCTTGCAATGCAAATGCACATTCATGACTTCTGTCCCCTCTCCAAGTACAGTACTGTCATTTTCAGGGCCTTCCGAAACCATGATGTTTAAGTTTTCTGGCAATGGCATCTTGCAATAGATGCACCAGTTGTGTTTTGAGGAGCTGTTTTGTTTTGCCAGGAAGCTGTAGCAATGGAATTGTAGCAAGGAGATGCTGAGTGGCAGATAAGTGGTTTTAGTGTTCAAGAGAGGAACTGCGTTAACCAGAAGTAACATGGAAGCAGCCATGTGAAGATACAAATCCAATTCTTCTGGGGAAGGAGAAAGATCCTCTGGTAGTAAGGCTTGAAATTCTTTGAATGATACTACTGACATAATTCTCTTTGTTACAGTCATAATGGTTTTGTACTGCAATCCAGTATATATCCAGTGTGTTCAGTTATTGGACTGAATTTTTTAGAAGTTCTAAATGATCTGAACAATCGGAAACATAGGGGAGGAGTGTTGGACTAAACTGAAACAGAAAGGCAAAATCCAAGGACACCAAGGGAGAAAATGAAATGGACAAGAGTCAAGAGTGTGAAGAGAGGGATAATGGTCATTTTTTTTTTTTTTTTATGTCACTGGGTGTAGTAGAATAATGGTACAAGTAAGTACAGTAATTGTACTGGGAATGGCCTAAAAGTACAAAAATTGGTATATCAGTGCGAGAGAACTCAAACCAGAAACCCAGTTAAATGCTGTCCTTTTTTGATTTGGATTTTTCCACATCTTTTCTCTAAATTCAGTTGTGCCATTATGACCATGTAAATCTGCCAGATAATAATAGTTATGTGGATAGCCATTAAGTGCCCATATATATACAACTTATTTCTAGCCTGCAGGGTTTTTTTTTAAATAAATCAACTTGAAATACCTTAGCTTTGCATGTGTATATAGCCTGTGTAAGTATATAATCTTAATTTCTTTCCTTTGTTCACCTTGTAATGATTACATGTTGAAGGTTGCCATAATTGGATGGTGCACCTTTTGGGGGGACATTGTAGTAGATAACTCCTGGTCTCTGTATCGAATGATATATATTTAAGAATGTTTAAAATCTTGACTATATTGTAATTCATTTTTTTATTAACTTTATAAATCTGTATATTAGTTTATGTTGCTATGATTTTTCTACAGTTTTAACACTCAGTGAGTACGCAGGGTGGACATTCTCATATGTTAAATATTGGAGATCAAGGCTCAGCTTACTGCTGTCACACAGATGTTACGCTGGGCAGACAAGACCAAAATGCAGCATTATGGCAAAGATGCTGGAAGCACAGATATGGCTAAGTCAGGCTTGTAAGCTCTTTATATAGCACTGCATTAATCTAGTCATTTTGTTCCTAATGCTTCAACTGGTTGGTTTAGAGGTAACTTTTTTATGTTGTGCTGCATAGACATACTGTCTGCGTAAACCTGAACAAAAAAAAAAGTCAAAAGTCATTCTGTGCCTCACCATTCCCTTTTGAAAATCGGAGTAAGACTTCCTTATCTTAAATTACTATTTCTGAGGTGTAGAAATTGCAAGAAGGGCTATTTAAGTATGGAGAGAACATTTACATTTAATGTAAATATGTATTAAATTCACATACAAGAAATTTGACAGAAGAGCAATACTTTAGACATTGCTGAATCTTTGAATGACCCATGCTATGCCTTAGTAGCTAAGTTCATGAAAGGAAAAATGTTAATTATTCATAATGCTTTGCTGTACCATAAAACTCGATTTATTGAGAGTATAATTTGTTCAAGTTGCATGTAGTAGGAAAATATATCAGGAGTAATTAATTGTATTCAGGATGCGATGAGGTAGATATATCCACAGAGGACAATTGAAAACAGTAGCGGTGTGGTATTGATTGCCTTTCAGAGGGGGGAAAAAAAATCTTGTCCCATTTTTAAATGTTAACAATTCAGAGAGAAAAATTCCCACTTGGGAAGAATGCTTTCCAGGTTGCTTCATTGCCAGGTGTTTGACATTGAGTGGAGCCTTAGATGAATGAAGCTTATGGCAGCTTTTGGAAATGACCGACTCCAGGGAATCTCAGCTTCCTGCTGTGAAAGTTTCTATTTTCAAAGCACATCAGTTTCAGTGGGAATGTTCCAGTGGTCCCATATGCTACTTCTGACAGGGGGAAGTTTTTAACCTGAATATGAGACAGCTACTGAAGAGGTTCCCTTGCTGCTAACAAAATGAATTTCAATATGTTGCCAATGAACAAGCGGCATGTTCCCAACTGCTGATGGAATTTAACTCCATCAATTATTAATGGAAATTTTGCTTTGTTTTCCTTCTTGCCTGTTCCCTTTTAACTACACTACCTGTTCCTGATAGGACTTTGTGCGTTCTGAAGCTGAAACAGGAATCACCCAAACAATATGCTCGTTTGCTTTGAAACTCTTGCTATATTTTCCTCCCCTCCCTCGTACGCTCTCTCCTTGACCTAGCAGCAGGAAGCCTTTGTCTGAGGTGTTCATCTGGAACAACTTTTCCACACTTGTTTTCATGTTCTGTTAGATTACAGGGCAGCAGGCCTACCTTTGAAGCTCCCTTCTCTTTTGTTTCTTTGCAGTGCACTCCAGTAATTAACTTTGTCCTTCTTTTATTTGTTCCAGTCAATCGCAGTCCACTCTGCTGAGCATCTTCTCCCAGGAGTACCAGGTTAGAAGTTTTCTCTTTTGTGAGGGTTGACAGGTGCCTAATTGAATGATGAATGTCCCTTTATTTCTTTGTAATTGAACTGCCAGCTTTCTGATTGGTTTGGAGGATGTTCCTTTTTCCACATCAAGCACCGCCTGAGTCTCAGTGGATGGCTGCCAAGCCTACCCATCCATCTGTCTAATAACATCTAGCCTTTGCTTATTTGGTGGACCTGTAATAAATTATGCTAAACCATTATTATTCTGACAATAATAATTTCCCTGTGTTGCGTGGTTCCATGTGCTAAATGTTTGCTGACTTGCACTGTCAGTGCTGCTTTCCATTGCTGACAGAGATGATGATAAATGACCATTGCCGGAGTGGCAGAAGGCAAGAGAGGCAGAAAATGGAGTCATTTATCATGAGATGACAGGTGTCAGTCAAGTGGCAAGTCTCTATGGAATTACTTTTTGTAGTTTTTCAAATAAGTTGTTTTTAAGCAATGTTCTTCCTGGTTAAAAACGCCAATTGAATTGTAAAACTAGAGTGCACCAGACTTAGATGGAATTGAATTGAGGGAAAATTAATACAAAGGTTGAAAGAGAGAACAAGTTTTTCTTTGCCCTCTGCAGCCTTCAGTAAACTTATTTAGATTCAATTATTGTGACCTTATTGGCTTTTACATATATGGTACATTGCAGTACAGTCTGAAGACGTTCAATTCAATAGGTAGATTGAATGTCATTTCTGTGCAGAATCTAAAAACATAGTTCACTTTATGTATCAAGGCGCAGACAAGGAACATGCGTTTGGGCAGTCATGATTTCTGTGTTTTGATCTGTGACACATTTGTAAGACTGTTTGGTTTTTTGTTTTTCTAGAAACAAATCAAAAGAACACATGCCAAGCATCACACTGCTGAAGCTATTGAAACTTATTACCAAAGGTATGACCTCCCCACTCCAGTTATCATCCAGAGTATCATCATAACTACTATTTGTTATGGCAGTTATGAGTACCATAGCTTCTTAGCTTATGAAGCTAATTTTCTGTAAAAATAAATCAAGGTTTTGGGATGAGGAATACAGAACAGTTCACCTAAAATGTTTTTCAGTGAAAATGCAGAAATTTTTCAGCATTTGGTCAGTCTGATTAAGAAGGGCTCGTAAGTCAGGATAAGCAAATATTTTTTACAGGGTATGTGATAGCATTTATTATAGCCTATAGTTTGTAATTATAGGATTTCTGTGTTAAGACTAATATTGATAACTTCCTTACAGCAAGGAAGTTTGTTCTGTTACAGTTGCTTGTACTTTTAAAACATTTATGATTATATTTTAAAAAGTTACATATTAATGTATTGCCAGGTAAAGCACTAATTTTTACATCACTCCTGTTTTATCAACAGAAATGTCAGAAACAGCGGTTAGGGGAGGACAAAAACCTTTATGGCATTTTGCAGAATTTTACAATTGTTTGCATCTTAAGCTAATAAATTTTATTTGCTACACCTTATAGTTTGGCTGTTACTTCTTTAGGCTTTATTAAAAATACTGCAATGACATAATTGGGGCATGCTGATAACTGGTAAAGATGTGCAATTAAAATATTACTTTGTAGACTGACATATCTGAGGAGCTTACATGGCAATTGAGTTCATACTTGTGATTATCCATGTCTGATATTTATGCTTAATATTAATCTGTATGAATCAGAAAAATAAACAAAAAGCCTTCATTTCTGAACAATTAACTGTACTTCTGCACAAAACCTAAGCACAGATTATATCAGACACTGATTTAGAATATCAACTGTGAATTGTGCTGTTTTGGTGGTTTGATTTTCTTTTTTTAGTAGTTATATTGTTCTGTAGAAATTTGTACTGGATCACATTGCATTTTTCGTAGTGTTGATTCTTGTTTAGGAAGATTATTGGCTTAAAATTTTGTTGTGGTAATACTTGTGTATATACAATACTATGTTTATTTTTCACTAGCACAGTTTCAGTGAAGTGCCCTATGTTAATTGTAACTGTTTTGTAAATAACCCTTTTCTTAGAACATATGTAAATCATTTATATCACTTTTATGATGATTGTGTTACTAGTTCCAACAACTTAAGCCTGAAACATGGGACCAAATTTTGCTTTATGCAAAGCAGCTGTTGTATTGGTGTCAGTAAGGTTGTAGGTGTGATTAAGTTTGGCTCACATCAGGTAGGAGGATTTGGCCTCCTGTCCCCTTCTGTACTGTCTGAAGTATGATGGCAGTACATAACTAATGAATTATGTATGAAGCTATACGGTGGTGGTAGGGAAAATCATTCTTTATGCTATTTCTGGGTATTTCATATTGCAAATGTATTAACATGGCCAAGTAAAATGCACATGTTTTAAAATCAGAGATGTTCTGGTTAATAGTTAGAAAACTCATCTCAAACCTGTTTTAGTAGATTTACTGTCTAGAATGTTTCATAAGCTACAGGGGCAGACTACGTGAGTCCAAAGCCAGTTTGAAATGCTTCAAGCATAAAGATGACAAACATGTCTTCTCCTCTACTCCTTTGTAGCATCCATTTTACCACTGTAAACCCTAGTCTGTGTGGTATGCTCCTTCCTATTCCCACTGACATACAAGCAAATAATTGTGCTCCTGTTGCTTTTCTAGGTATAGAAACTACCAGTTTTGGAAGGTAGTAATTTCCAGCAGTCCCTGTTGGGAGCACATAGAAGTACAGTTGAGTGGATAGTTTCTGCTGCTCTGCTGAGACTTACTGGTCCTAGATTTAGGCAAACATGAAGGCAAATTACAAGAAGGATCAGCAAGCTTTTCATAACAGTACTGCCATCAGCATGTGAGACCATAATAGAATTACCAGTAGCATTAGAAATTTCTGACAGAAAATTACTCCATTGTCAGCTGTAGCTTTGCTGTTTGATCAACTAAATGCATGTTTTAGAACATTAATCTCAAGTAAATCTTCCTGGTTAGGTATCTTGTTTATGATCTCTCCTGTTTTCTTCTGTTATAGATTTTCAATGCTTTAATGTACACGAGGCATCTTGTTTTGTGGGTTTTATGTGGAGTTGAAGTAGGTTACAGCAAAAAGTTTTTACCATTTCCTTTATTCATTAAGCCTCAGAATAACTTGCAGACAAAAAGCCCTCTAATCTCTGTGAAGAGGTTTATGTAAAGGTGTTACACCCATTCCACAGAAAGGTAAAATGATGAAGAATTTTAATGTCTGTGACTAATGAGCAGAAGAGTGGCTTCTGATTGATATGTAATGGTAGAGCTGGAGAGGCTGTGGCCTTCTAATGATGTCAGTAACAATGTGCTATACGAATCAGATACAATAGATGAGCAAGTTCAAATGTTGGTAACTGTTGTTCTTTTCCACATGGCTGCAAAGCACAAAGTGGCTTCCAGTAACACAGCTTCAAGTTCTGACAACAGAATTTAGCCATTATTGAAGTGTAAACATCAAACAGTGAAAGTAACAGAAGTGAGGAAAGTGATACTGTATGAAGCAATGGTCAGAAACATCAATGTGAATCCATATTGGTCTAATGCCCTTAACCAGAAACATTAAGCCTTTGCCATTGATAGGATAATGAGGTTTTATCACCTTTTATTGGATCCCAAATACCTCTTTTTTTATTTTCTTTTTGGAATATTGATTGTTAGACTCTGATTTCACTAAAGTAAGCCTTTAGTATTTAAACTACAGCCCAGTTGATAAAATCTGGATTAAAGTTGAGAATTTATGTTTTTATGCATAGTATTGAATTGTACAGTACATCTTCAAAGTTGAAGGTCATGTGGAAGCCAAAGTCTTCACTGTGAATAACAGAGGTTTATTTGTCTGAGATGCATCTTTAAATTGTACAGGTATAATTTATTTGTATGTCATAAGCCAATTTTTTTTAATTATTTCTTGATTTATTGTGTTTTTTTACCAGTGACTTAATTAAGATTGATATAGCTTGCAGATGAGTAGGAGACAACCCTGGAGAGTTAGTGATTGTTTAAAATACGTATTTCTTAAAAGATTTCCCATTAAATACTCTGTACTGGGGTATTTTCCCCCAAATGAAAGAGGTTCACAAGGGATACTGTCATGTATAAACTGGCCTTTTCTTGGCACTGCAGAATTACCTGGCTTTGTCTTGTCTAGGTACCTGAATGGGGTGATGAAAAATGCAGCTGCCCCTGTGTTACTGGAGCTGGCCAATGAGGTAATCATCTTTATTTTTTTCTTTAATCTTCCAGTGTGAAACCTAGGGGCATATCTATAGTGACTTTAGTGAGAAATGTAATTAACCTAAAAAAATGGTTTCAAGGCACATTAGACATTTAAAATGGTTCCCTAGTCTGTTAGTACTTACAATAATTAGACAAAAAGCCCCATTTATTAATAAATCAGTTAATGTAATTAGTCTCTTAACTTCAAGGCAAATGTGTAAGAATCTCTTGAATTTGTATTTTGCTGGAAATTTCAAACAGATCATAGGTTTTAATGCACAAACTTACTAAAAATTCCCACATTGATTCAATGGAGTTGCATCAGTTTTACTTGTATTTGATTCCTTGTTTTCAATTAAAAAACATATTCTAGGACTTTATTATTTATTTTAAATAATAGGAAGGGTTAAAACAGTTAATTTTCCAAACTCTGTTTATTTCTGTTCATACAGATTAGAGGATGGCTAATGATAACTGCTTAATATAAAGCCATTAAGCAGAATAAATTCCTCAGTATAGCCGTTTCCTAGAAAAGCCGGTGTATGAAAAGTTCAGTATGGTTGCCATTAAAGTCTTGACAAATTTATTGATGCTGTTTATTAACTAGAATATGAATCTGCCTTGGGATGCAAGTTGTTATTTGCATTAAAAACTGCTCTCTAAAGCGCTTAAAGAAGATGTAAGAAGTTTGAAAGAGTGGCAGTGAGCTTCCTAGAAAAAAAATTGATGAAATATCTACCCCTTAAACTCTAAAATATTTATTTACAATAATAATAACAATACAATAGCTGATACTCCTTGAAACTGCTTATGCAGCCCTCAAAGGGATAGAATGAAATGTGTGCTGTTTTGTGTTGCATTTTAATAGAAAATGTAAGAAGGAGGCAGAAAATGAGTGTTTGCATTAAAAATGATATGGCACTCTGAACATTAAGTGTTGCAATAGCAGCGAGTTCTACATGTTACATTAGTAAGAAAGAATGGTTTCTCTCATGTACATTGCTGCAGCCAGCAAATGAGCGATTACCTATCAATTACTAGAAGGTTTTAATGGTCTGTGAAGTGTCCACATATCCTGATCATACAGCCAGCATAGAATAAAGGATTTATTTCATATTAGTGGTAATGTGTAGCTTCTTACGGTTTCTGGAAAAGGCAAGTCTTAAAGTGCTGAGAATAGAATATACTTTACATAAATAAGTACAGTCTTCTTAACAATTTAGGTAAACAACCTCATTCATGATATATATCCACCCATATTATATGGGAACTGTCATAAAAATATTTCAAGCACAAAGTAATATATCTGTTACTGGTTCTTTGTATATTTTTTCCCATTGATTTAGAGATGATGCATATAATTTCTGACTCTAGTGAGCATATCTTTGTTTATATTACACTAATGCATTTTTGCAATTCAGATACCTGAAAGATCAAAGATACCTGCAGTTCAGAAATAAATAAAAATTAAATCTAAGAGAAAGGGGAGATACACAAAGAACTTACCAGCTTCTGATTTTGTAGTATAAGAAACGCAATGCATTTTGTGACTGCTGCCTAATGCATTAGGGAAATGTGGCAATAACCAGCACCAGATTACTGCTTCCAAACAATCAAGCTGCCATTTTTATATGATAGTTAATATTTAAATGACATACTCTTGCATCTGCTGACAATTGATGTAATGGTAATACTTTATGAGTCAATATATATTTAATCAGTGGAAACTGTAAAAATTGATGAGAAATATATAACATAGGTGCATTACACTGTGTAGCAGCTCTGTTAAATAGGAAAAGCTCCATATTATTATCTTTTGGGTTTGTTTTTTTTGAGGGCTTGTGAAACTACTTTTATCTCATTTATTTAAAAAAAATATTATTTGCCAGCTTCTTCATGTTGTATATGTAGTGCAAAAGGACTAAAATAAATCTCATTTTTGTTCGGTAGGAATAATAAAATTAGTCACTGTTCTCTTCATACAAATATTTTCAAGTGAGATTTGAAGCACTATGAATTTTACTTACATGCTAAATTCTGACATGAAGCATGATGGCCCTATTTCAAAGAAAGATGGACACATGATTAATATGAAAATTAGGGAGATGCAAGTACCTGAACTAATAAGGTAGTCCTTATTCAGGCTGGACTACCTTCAGTAATTTCACCATTTTTCATGTGTCAGCTCTGATGTGGGTTACTGAAATAAGCAGCTCCGTGGAAAGCATTTCTCTCTACTTGGGGAATTTAAGGGCATCCAAGTACATACGTATTTTGAAAAAAATGTGTCCACAAATGAAGCCACTTTTTTTTGTCTAGTTACTAAATCAAGATAAAATTTTTGTATTAATATTGAACTTGAAAACATG